>NW_026940309.1:0-120038 GCF_032062105.1 Saccostrea cuccullata
ACACCCGGTGTAGAAGATTTACACCCAATAATCAAGTGAAATTGGGTGTAGTGTGGCAAATTCAACATGGACGTCAAATTTTAACAAACTGAGGGGGCCTATTTGCAGACAATTTCTTAATAAAATATTTGTTGCAATTGTGAATATTCTTATAAATTCCTTTGAAAACTAAACATTTTACAAAATGCAAAGAATTTTTTAGTACACAATTTTCCGAGCAGTCCATAATTACCCCTATAACCAAATATCTAGCTATAATCAAATATATCTAGAGACTTTAACACACAAACTTGCAAAATTTGCTTATTTTTTTTTTATTTTGCAAATTATGAAGTATTTTATTTTCCATAAAATGCACAAAACATGGTCCACAATATTACTAAAACAATTCGTCACAATGAACCTATAAAATACTTGACAGTAAACTCAAGTATAGAAAAAGAAATTCTGCAGCTTTACCGTTTCCTCATTTGTCAGCCATATTAAATTTTAGGTTTAATTACCAACACATGCCCTGCACAGGGTGTAGAAGGTGTACACCAAAAGTGTACACTTTTTCACTTGATTATGAAAAAGTGTACACCGGGTGTAAGGTGTAGACAAATCAAGCGCGCCCACTATAAATCGACAAATCTCGGTCAGGAGAGATGTGTTTCATAATAGTTGCATTGAATGTAATAATGGCTGTTGAATGAAATTGATAACCTTACGTCAAGGTCGGAATCATTCAAATTTGTCATTTGTCGATTTGATACAGCTTTGAAGGAAGATTTTTTATACCAGGGACCTATATACTAACTAAAGGGATAGGCAACTCCTTCATACCCATGTTTATATACCGAAAACATCGCCCACACATTACAAGTTTTTCAAACTACAATTATTCCCAGTAAAAGGGGTATTTTCTGATTATTATTATTTATTTGTTTTACGTATTGGGATTGATTTTTAATAAATTTTAAAGCATAAATAATAATGTACGTAATATAAATATAAAGAAAACAAACACCGAAATCGTCGATTTCTTGGAAATATGGCCGATCATGGGCATATTCTGATTTTGAATAAAGCATAATCACTATTAATATAAGGAGTGTAATCCATGGTAAAAACAAATCTTTAATGAATTTTTGACAGATAATTTAAGTTTATGATAGCATTAATATTAGTCTTAATAGAGATATAATTAATTAAAATTGACTTACGAAAACCAGCAATTTACGAAATATCGCGAGACTTGCCTATAGTTGCCTATTCCATTTAATAATATATAGCTCCATGTTTATACAATAAAAGAAATAGGTCAGAGTGACCTTATTTTAGAGTCATGTTACAGTTTGATGTTTTGTCAAAATTTGTCACATACACAAACTGGGCTATTGGAGAAGGAACTTTTACCGTAAAATTTTAGTAGTTGTCATTTGTAAGGAGTTATGTTTATCTTTTATTTACACCACTGTCCTTCAAGAATCTTCTTTAACACGCTGTACAGATAATGCTGAAACCAGGCGAGAAGTCCAAGTTTGAAGATCGCCCATCCTACGCATGTCCAGGTCAGTTTAGTCATCAGATGGTTCCATTTACGTTTTTTGGTTTTTTTTTTGCAAAATCACTCAATTTCTTGGGGGTGTAATTTTTGTTGTTTGCAAGATATAAAGAGACCCTCAAATTGACAAGTAAAAATTTACAGCACTTCTCTTACCACTGTTGCAGAGCTGCCAACCCTTACGATTTTTGGCGTAAGGCATACGAAATCAGCGTCTAAAATATGCCTTACGATTTCTCTCTTTATTCTTCCGATTTCTGTTTTTCTCGTTCAAAGAATATAATTTCAATATTTTCATAGCTGGCAGTCTATAGTTTAAAGTATTTTAATAAATTCGTAATCCTTACAACGTTTGCTTGTATCATCGCTTCGGTTTTTGAAGGCCGATCACATTTATGTCAATGTTTTAAAGTAAACAAGAAGGAAACATACCTCAGATTGCATGTCCATTTACAAAAGATCTTCAGCGGCAGGGGGCTTAGGCATTCCATCGACCCCGCCTTACTATTTGTCATTTCAGAATTTTGGCAGCTCTGCTGTTGCAATTCAAATTGCTCAAAACCAATAATATTACTTCAAACCTAAAAAATATGACTCCCATGGCCCCAAAATGATTTCACAGTATGTTCCATTACATGCAGGTACTATTAAATACTGCTGTATTTATCTTTCAGTGTATAAAACCAGCTCCAGAAGGGGTACCCTGTCCACCACTGGACACTCGACCAACTTTGTCATGTCCATCCTACTCCCATCTGACCAACCAGAATCTCACTGGATCAACAGGGGCGTGGCCTGTCTCTGTCAACTGGACAACTGATGGACCAATCAAATCACTCGTTACATCTTTGTGCTTTTTTCTCAGGATGTATATTTTAAAGATCAATAAGTCAGAACCCAGTTGTGGAATATGGCATGTATAGTATTGTAATGAAATTAAGAAGTAACACTCATCAATATGCACTTGACAATGTTTTAAATCTTCAGTATATCAAAGAGACCACCAATCGTAACTATCTTTACTTAATTTTCATACATTCATTTTTTTAATAATGTATCATTCACAAGATTATTACTTTGCTATAAGTAAATTGTCTGTATCAATTTCTTTTGATTATAAATAAATAGATATTTGTATTTTACTGTTGACAAGTCTAATAATTGCTAGATAGAAGTTAAACTGTCAGATACTGGCTAAACAGGGTCAAGCTACATGAAAAGATTTTGTGTAGAGCTCATGCTTGATTAATATAAATATTGTCATGTGTAATGTTACATTATTTATGAATTTTTGCATTTATTTGTCCAGAGTGATGGCAAAGCACCTGGACCAATTGTCACTCATCTTATTTGAAAGTCAAACCAGCATGCATTTGTCATAAGATTTTTGATTGGTTGCTGGAAATTTGTCATATTTTTTTTTTTCATTGGTTGCTGAATATGCATTTTGAAAAGCTAATTCAAGTCTTTCAGATTTTCTGTTAGGAAGTTTTGATGTATGTATACAAATGATTTCAAATAGAATTCAATGAATATGTACAGGGAAGGAGTTTTTTCTCACAATCTTTGTATGAATTTGCCTTTTTATTTTTGCTATAATTAAATTTAATTTAATCCTTTGAGTACATTGTCTCAATTTAGTGCAGGAATGCAGAGAAAGGAAATGAATATTACATGATGGATGTTTAATGACCCCATTGAGTATATTCATGTTTACACTTGGGAATTTTTATGTAAATACACATAAATGAGTTAACATTATTATGGCAATTAAAAGGAATCGCATGCACTTATAATATACATGTAAATATACAATTATTTTTGTATGGTGTAGAATACCTTTTTTATTTATTTTAGAGAGTATTTTTGCACAGATATTTATTTTTATAAAGTTGTAGTGTATTGCTTGTTGTCATTGTACATATAATTCAAAGCATTTATTTTGCTATGTCTCTCCTACAAGCTTAACTGTGATATTGAACACAAAAGCAATGCCGCTGCTATATTTTTTTGTATATTTTTATGGGCCAGGATCGATAGATCCGCGGCGTATATTGTTTTTTTTTTTCTCAATGTTTCACATATTTGGCAATTTTAGACAAGAAAATAACCAGTAGTTCATTAAAAGCTGTTCACAATGTACATATTATGATGCATAATTTTATTATGAGAGCTTAAAGTGAATTGAGTAGGTGAACAGATCTTTCACAGTAGGTCACAAAATCACATTGCAAAGGAAAAAATAATCTGTATACATATGTATTTCTTTTTTGTGATACATTATATTTTGATACTTTTTAAAAAATTGTTATATGTATATTTTCCAACTGTTTGCAATATCTCTGTATTGTCTGTGATCTATTTTTCTCCATTATGGCAATGTTGAAAATGTTATACGCAATATTTTTGAAGGCACAAAACACTGTTCATTATGTATAGTATAGATTTGGTGAGGGTTTATTTTGTTTCATGAGCACCAGACAGAAATGACCTTTAATGCATTTATTTTACACTTAATTTTTGTTTCATTCTATAATATAATTGATGATTTTGTAATTTGCTTAAATCAGTATTAAATCATCTTCTGTCTTTGGTTTTTGGTACCGGTAACCATCTTTTAAGTTAATTGTCTGTATTCATGAACAAAAATAAACTTGCATTTCTTTAGACTATTATTATTGGTTTTATTGGTCCTACATTTTTAGGTCACCTGAGTAAACTGAGGTGACCTATTGCTATCTGTTTTCGTCCGTCGTCGTGCGTTAACATTTGAACATTTTCAGCTTCTTCTCTGCAACCACTGAACCAATTTCAACCAAATTTGGCACAAAGCATCTATGGGTGAAGGGGAACAAGAATTGTGAATTTCATGATCCCTGCCCCCCTGGGACCTGAGGGGTGGGGCCAAAACCACTAAAATTAATGCAATCTTTAAAAATCTTCTTCTTTACTCCTGGACATCAAGCAGTCAAACTGTTTGCATGATTGTAATCAGCAATGAGTCCTCTACCAAAATTGTGAAATTCATGGCCCTGGGGTCAGGGGTTCTAGTGCTAGGGCGGGGCTAAATAAGTAGGTACTGATAATGCATTATTTCTTTGAAAATCTTCTTCTCTGCTCCTGGGTATTAAATAAACCAACTAAGTACATAGTTATGATGAGCAAGAGTGCCACTACCAAAATTGTGAATTTTATGGCCCCAGGGTCAGGGGTTCTGGTGTTAGGGCGGGGCTCTATTGACTATATAGTGAAAATACATGAATTCTTTGAAAATCTTCTCTGCTCCTGGGTATTAAATAAACTAACTAAGTACATAGTTATGATGAGCAAGAGTGCCTCTACCAAAATTGTGAATTTTATGGCCCCAGGGTCAGGGGTTCTTGTTTTAGGGTGGGGCTCCAATGATTATATAGTGAAATGCATGAATTCTTTGAACATCTTATCCTTTGCTCTTGGTTAATATGCTAATGATCTAATTACATATTTAAGGCCATGATTTATTTTATTTTCAGTTTTACAAACCCTCCGCTCAAGATTTTGAATTTTCAGAAAAAAATATAAAAAAATTTCTTTCCGATGTCAAATTTGAGTCGGGATCGAGATTTCAAATTTACGAACCCGCACTTCCGGTTTTAGGATGAAACGGCGGGTAAATAAAAGCTAGATCAAAGATAGTGTAACGTTTTTACAAAGTACAAATAATTATTTCATAGGTCCGCTAAGGATTCCTTGCTAAGTATCACGTTTATAATATGAATTAAAAAAAACTTCAACAACAATGGCACTATAACAAGAAACTGACTGAAATTCACTATGTATATATACTTTTTCCTCGGTCCTATCTGGATAAATAATTAGCAAACAAATATGAACTTAACGACAACGAATTATAAGAAAGGAATCAATCACAATTAAACCAATAATCAGATATAAAGTTATGACACTAGTTGCAGACTGAGTGGTTTAACCAACAATCCTGTTGTTTCCCGACACAGTCTGCAACTACCTAAAACACACCCTAAAAGTCACAGAGACACCTTTTATTAAAAGTCACCAAGACACTATTTTAAGTCACCAAGACACTATAGTCACTGAGACACACTATTAAGGAACTAGGTTCCTGAGCTGAGTGGTTTAACTAACAATTCTGTTGTTTCCCGACACAGCCCAAGAACCAAGCCAGAGAGGTGTTAACCAAGCGATGAGTTACCGGTACCACCAAGTAACCAAATACTTCATGGGTGTCTGTATTTATACCTTATTCTAATTCCTAATGATTGGTTGATGATTCTGGAACTCTGATTGGTTATAATATCAAGCGCTGATTGGTCAAATATAAAATGATTCGATTGGTCGATTTCAGAGACATTTCAATCCACTATGATTATTCTATCATTACATTACCCACGCCTTCGAAAAAAATTATGCGTCCTCGCATAGGTAAACAAGAGTATAACAAGGTTAAAAACATTGAACTTTAAAACTGCAGTAGTATTTCCTACCCAACTCATTTTTATTTACATAATCAGAAAGAGACATAATCACTAAGGTAGGCTGGTCTGCTTCTCTTTCGTTTGCCATCTACCTGATAGCAGTCATTCTTTACTTTAGTCTCAGTGTTTTCTGTCCTGTCATTGTTAGAATCTACAATTGCATTGTCTGCACTACCTGTCCCTTGCAATTGTTCTGATGCTAGGATTAGATCTTTCACTGGCCTTATTCTGTCCGTATGAATTACTTGGTTTGTACCCCTGTATCCACAGTTTACTTTATAAGTGACATTGGAACATTTCTCAATAATTTCAAATGGTCCTTGCCAATATGATGTAAATTTGGGAGATGTACCAGTCTTACGTTTTGGGAAGTAAACGTAAACTCTATCACCTGGCTTAAATGACTGCCAGTTCAATTTTCTATCATGATACCACTTCTGTCGTTCTATACTCTCTTGTCATTTCCCTGACAACTGCATGTGCTTCTTCTAATTTTTCTTGTAACTCTCAAACCCATCTATTCTGTGGAATTCTCTTAATATCATAATGGACCTCGTATACGATATCCAAAGGTGTAGCGACCTCTCTACCTAACATCATTTTGTTTGGAGTTGCACCCGTTGATTCGTGGACTGCTGCTCTGTATGCCATCATTACGTATGGGAGATGTTCGTCCCAATCCGTATGGTGCTCATTGACATAGGCTGATAACATGGTAGCCAAAGTTTTGTTGAATCTTTCAACCATCCCGTCCGAATGGGGGTGGTACGGGGTGGTGTGTGTTTTCTTTATATTCAAAAGCCGGCACATTTCTGTAAAAAGATTGCTTTCAAACTGGACTCCTTGATCGGAGTGAATAGTTCCAGGCACTCCAAATGACTTCTTCCACTATCACCTTAGCTACAGTTGCGGCTTCCATATTAGCCATAGGAAAACTTTCTGTCCATTTAGTAAAGTAATCCGATACGACTAGTATATATCGGTTACCATTATTGGACATGGGAAGTTCGCCTAATATATCTGTAGCAATACGTTCCATTGGTGCGCCGCAAGTGACAACTTGCATCGGGGCACGTTTAGTAGTATTTGGTGATTTTCGCCTTTGGCATTTTTCACAACCAGCAATGTACAATTTAACATCTTTCTGCAATCCTGGCCAATAGTATTTGCATTTTATCTTCGCCAATGTTTTCTTTATCCCAAGATGTGCAGAAGTCCTTTCATCATTGAACTGTCCTAATACTGTTCGTCTTTCACTGTATGGCACAACAGCTTGCAAAGAAATTTTGCCATTTTCGTGCTTTTTCTTTCGGAAAAGCATTCCATTCTCTAATACCAGAACATCCCACTGAGAACATAGAGACTTAATGAAGTTGCTATGACCAGAAATCGCTGATGACTCTGGCTTTACACCTTTTTCAACCCATTTGTTCAATTGATTTATGTCTCTGTCCTCGTTTTGTTTGGTTTTCAAAGACAACTTATCCGTATGTGTTGTGCTACTTATGGTATTAACTATACTTTCAGAAGATGTACAACATGCTTTTCTGCAAGGTAAACGGCTGAGCGCATCGGCATTTGCATGCTTATTCCCTGGTCTGTGTTCAATGGTCATTTGAAAATTGCTCAGTGATTCAAACCATCGAGCAAGCTGGCCTTCTGGATTTTGCTGTTCATTAGCCATTTCAAAGAACTGTGATCTGTTCTGACTAAAAACTGCTTGCCATACAAGTAGTGTTTGTAATACTTTGTGAAGTAGACAACAGCCAACAGCTCCTTTCTTGTGACGCAATATTTCCGTTCTGCTTTTGATAAGGTTCTGCTTCCAAAAGCAATTACTCTTTCTACTCCGTTTTGTGTCTGTGAAAGAACTGCCCCTATTGCTACGTCACTAGCATCTGTATCAAAGATAAATGACTGTGTAAAGTCAGGATGGGCAAGAATTGGTGCGGAGATAAGTGCATGTCGAAGGGAGTCAAAGGATGCTTGACAATCATCTGTCCATTTGAAATTTGATCCCTTCTCAGTCAATTTGTTCAGTGGCTTTGCCTTTGCTGCGAAGTTGTGTATAAAACGTCTGTAGTAGCTGCAAAGACCTAAAAAGCTTTTTACCTCTGTTAGATTAGTAGGCACAGACAAATTTTGTACTGCAGAAATTTTTGAAGGATCTGTGCTTACTCCTTCCTCTGATACCACATGTCCGAGAAATTCAACAGTCTTATGAAACAAGTGACACTTTCTTGCTTTCAGTTTCAGGTTAGCAGATGACAGTCTATCAAATACTTGTGTGAGGTTTTCTAACATGTTGGTAAACGATGTTCCGATAACAATGATGTCATCTAGGTATACCAAACATATTTGCCATTGCAAGCCACTCAGAACAGTTTCCATTAGCCTTTCGAAGGTTGCCGGGGCATTGCAAAGGCCAAACGGCATAACATTAAAATGGTATAAACCACGTTTAGTTGCAAATGCCGTTTTTAGTTTATCTGAGTCATCCATGCTAACTTGCCAATACCCGGAGCACAAGTCGAGGGTTGAGAAACACTTTGCTCCGGCAAGACTGTCTAACGAGTCGTCGATGCGTGGAAGTGGGTAGGCGTCTTTGACTGTGGCTGCATTTAAACGCCTGTAATCCACACAAAATCGCAAAGAACCATCTTTCTTTTTGGCTAAAACGACTCCTGATGCCCATGGGCTATTCGATTTCTCAATGATATTCCTCTCAAGCATGTCATCTAATTGCTTGTTCATTTCATCCTGTAAATGATGTGGAATTCTTCTAGGAGGTTCTTTCAGTGGGCGTGCATCCTTGGTATCAATAGTGTGTTTGACCAATGAAGTGCGTCCCAAGTCTCTGTCTGACCTTGCAAATATATCTGCATACCTAGTCAAGAACTTTTGTAATTTAGGTATTTCACCACAATTTAGATTAACTTTAGATCTCTCAAACAGATCCTGCAGATGAGATGGCAGATCTTTGCATGGCTTGTTTACAGAAGAGGTTGGTTCAAAAACATTGTCAACTGAACTCATATTTGCAATAAATGTTCCTGGATACACTGATGTTCATTGGATGGATTCATCATTCGGACTGGTATTTCTCCATCTTTTACATATCCAACTGATCTTGCTATTAATGCTTTTCCTGATTTGAGGAACTTTTCCGATGGTTCTATCATACCTAAAACTTCTTTCATGTCGTAGGATTTTGACGGCATTGAGACCTTACAATAAGTCACTGTCTCACTTCTTGCAGGAACAACAATCGTCTCTTTCGAGTTAATTCTAAAGCAACCGATTTTGCCAAAGAAATCAACTTTGTAAACTTTGTCGTTTACCTTAAAATACCCATTAACTATGTCTACTGTACAATTGTATTTCTTCATAAAGTCAAGTCCAATGACTCCATCAAGAGAAAAATCTGCTACGATGACATCTTGGCTGTAAAAACTCTCACCCAGATTAATGCAAATGCTAGTTTTTCCTTTCACAGTTAAGTCGGTCCCACATGCAGAAGAGACTATTTGATTGGTTTTGTACAAAACTGGCTTGTTTTGTATAGCCTCATAAACTTTACTGGACAGTACTGATAGTGTTGCTCCCGTGTCGACAAGCAAATTCGCTTCAATTCCCTGTATGGTAGCTTTCACGTACATTCCAGCCTCAGGGTCATTCTGGTTTACACCAACTTGAGCTTTGTAGGATGTGATGCATTTGAATGTGTTTTGTACAGGATGTTTCTTTGTACTATATGAGTATTTCTTTTGTGCTGGTGCGTTTTGTTGAGTTCTATAACCTTGTGGACAGTCATATCGGAAATGGTTTGGAGATCCACACAAATAGCAGCGTCTGTTGCTGGTAGCTCCAGGTTTCTTTTTGTATACAACATCCTGGGAATTCTTTGCTTTCATGTCATTAACTTCCTTACGAAGTTTTCTTATTTCATCCTTCAGCTCTACCAATATACTTGTGCTGATCGGATCGGATCTGTCTTTCTTGTTTCCCGCAGTTTTCTCTGACTGCATTGGTCGTAAGTGGGTTTGTTTTTCTAACATTTTACGATCAGATTTAACAAATGCTTCCAATTCGACAGCATGTCGAATAGCATCATTGAGATTTAATGGCCTTGTTTGCTTTATTCTCAATCTCATGTCAGCATCTAGGAGGGCATCAATAAACTGTTCTTTTGCCAGCGTTTCTTGCACATCTCTTGGTGCCGTTGGGTATGCCAAGCTTGTGAGTCTTCTTATGGATTGTCCCAGTTCTGGTAAAGTTTCCGTTGCTCGTTGTCGGCGTTCTCGCAGCTGGGTCCTATATAAGTCATTTTGATTCGAGGGTGCAAATGTCTCCTCTAATGCATTCACAAGTAAGACATAGTCATGCTTGTGTGTGTTAGGCAAATTCCCCAGTACACCCTGGGCCTGTCCTCTCAAGGAAACTGCTAAATTAATAAACCTTTCTCTAGATCCGTCCACTTATTCAACACGGCGCATGCATCAAAATGGGAACGATAATCTAACCAGGATCCCGTACCATCAAATGTTGCAGGTTTTATATGGGTCTGTGGTTTCTTCTCTGTTGCCGTTATGATATCGGTCTCTGTATCTTGTCTACTAAATCGACGATCCTTTCGGCGATTAGTAATGTTTGACTCTGTTGCACTTCCAGAGACTGGTGTTGACATTAAATAACCAGGTCTTTTGCCATCATCAGAAGGAACACTACTTGTCCCAAACAATATTTCATCTTCCCATGAAACCTTTCCTATGGGATGCTTTTTCAGTTTAACATCACCGTGAAAGTCTATATCTGAAAATCTGCCTGATGCAAAACCTGAATCTTTTGATTTCGTATCTGATCGAACATCTGGGGTACTTGTTTTATTAGCACTTGTATCCTTGGCTAAACTAGCATTGTGAATGCTTAAACTGTCATTTTTCAACTCTTGTAACTTTTGCTCTATGAATGTTATTTCTTTGTCAATGTCGGTAATGTCCTTGTCAGCCATGTTTTACAATATGCCCACAAAATGAAAACAAATAATAGATCAACAAATGATACAAAATATATAAAGGTAATATTCTTAAAACCGCTGCCACCAAATTTGTAACGTTTTTACAAAGTATAAATAATTATTTCATAGGTCCGCTTAGGATTCCTTGCTAAGTATCACGTTTATAATATGAACCAAACAAACTTCAACAACAATGGCACTATAACAAGAAACTGACTGAAATTCACTATGTATATATACTTTTTCCTCGGTCCTATCTGGATAAATGATTAGCAAACAAATATGAACTTAACGACAACGAATTATAAGAAAAGAATCAATCACAATTAAACCAATAATCAGATATAAAGTTATGACACTGTAGTTGCAGACTGAGTGGTTTAACCAACAATCCTGTTGTTTCCCGACACAGTCTGCAACTACCTAAAACACACCCTAAAAGTCACAGAGACACCTTTTATCAAAAGTCACCAAGACACTATTTTAAGTCACCAAGACACTATAGTCACTGAGACACACTATTAAGGAACTAGGTTCCTGAGCTGAGTGGTTTAACTAACAATTCTGTTGTTTCCCGACACAGCCCAAGAACCTAGCCAGAGAGGTGTTAACCAAGCGATGAGTTACCACCAAGTAACCAAATACTTCATGGGTGTCTGTATTTATACCTTATTCTAATTCCTAATGATTGGTTGATGATTCTGGAACTCTGATTGGTTAAATATCAAGCGCTGATTGGTCAAATATAAAATGATTCGATTGGTCGATTTCAGAGACATTTCAATCCACAATGATTATTCTATCATTACAATAGCTTGGATTAGTGTAAAATACATCGATACGAGTGCCACTCAAAACGTTTCACAAGTTGAAAGGACAAAATAAAATGCAGACGACTTTGTTGCACAATGACATGCTGGTGAGATAATTATGTATTCGTTTCAAAAGTATCTGTCTGTAAATTATTTTCCTCCCCCAGGTTTTAAACCGCCCGTGGTAGCTATTGCATATTGCCAGCGACATTGTTTAGGTCTCTGTTATAGCTTACAGTCTTAGCATCATTCTTCAGAAAAGGGTTGCTTATGCATCAGATGTAATGAATAAAACTATGGGAGAAGTTAAGTCCAATTGAGGAAGAAATAAACAATAACCTGAAGAAATTTAAAAAAAATTCAACTATTAAAAGGCAAGAATATACAAATATATACAGGCATGTAGTATCATTTGTATCAGCCAGAAAAATTATTTTACACTTAATTGAGAAAATGTTCACCCTACTCCCCAATACTCCCTGTCTGTTTTATGATAGGAATTATAATTTTAGGCATCAAGTAAATTTTAGAACAATGTCTACACATTCACCTAACACATAATAAAAAATGAAGATATATTGAAAGACTTTTAAAGACTTTTTTAAAAATTAATTTTGACCAACATCACAAAATTTATAGAACTGGCCCAAACTGGCAGATGATGAAATAAGCAATTAAATGTTCTACTTTCCTATTTGTAAGCATTATGTGTCCAGTGGTAAGGAGCCTATTAGAATAGCATAAAAAAAGAAGGTACAAATGTTAATAATTGATTTATCAAAAAAAAAAAAAAATTATTTCCTTCTCCTTCGGGACTTTTTTATTCTCATGTTCATAACTAAGCCTAAACATAAAAAAATGCTGGCCTTATAATGAAGAAAGGGGCCTCTTTCAAAATAGGTAATTTCAGGGCCGCTGGGTCAGGGGTACCAGGGGGGTACTTTGACTAAAAATAAATTAATGCTTAGAAATCTGCCCTTTGATAAGCAATGGTGCCTCTTTCAAAATTTGTGAATTTCGTGGCTTTTGGATTAAAACACGAACCAAATACAATCGCTGGAAGGTTGTTACATGATACTCAGGTGACCTATAAGGCCCGTGGGCCTCTTGTTTTGGCTAGTTCTGATGAAACTATTGCAGTAGTAGATTGTGTGGCTGTCTGTCATCAATTCATTCCATTGGCAATTGTTCCGAGTTTGGAGGGTAGTAAGTTTCATCTCGGCTGCCACTGACTAAAGTTGATAAAAAAGGATGTAAATTGTAACTATGCTAATTCCTATGTACTTGAAGTGAAAGTTGTATCTAAAGACCTTAAAAACCAAGGCCCTGTGTCACGGTAGACGGTGGTATGATAAAGATCCGTGGTTGTTCAATGGCCCGAGTGCTGAGTAGAGATCAAAATTTGAAGCCCTTCACCGGTTTATGGTGACGTCTCCATTTGAGTGAAAAAATTTTAATGGGATGTAAAACAAGATACGATCAATTGGCAGTTGTTACAATAGATATAGGAGTTGTATACACCAGCTAGATTTTGATTTTATCAACTTTTTTTTTTAAGATATTTTCGTGAAATTCTTTTAGAAAATGCATTGGCCAGTGATTTGGTTTTTGTGCTACATGTAAATGTATGGCGATGCTGGATTGAAGAGATACTGTGGTTTCATCAATTTTCGTGGATTTTGTAGACGTTTTCGAGGATACGCAATTTCGTGGACAAAAGCATTGCCTATACAAATGAATATCATTTCTTAATTCAATAAACATTTAATTTCGTGGATTTGCTTAACAACGAAATCCTCGAAAATTGGTGCTCAACGAATATTGATGAAACCACAGTAGTAGGAAAACATTATTTCTTTAAAATTTTTCGCCACCAAACGTATAGTTATGATGAGCGAGGCTGCATCTTCCAAAATTATAAATTTTAAGACCCCTGCATCAGGATTTCCGGTAGTAGGGAGGAGGAGCATTATTTTGTTTATAAAGGGAAAATACATTCTTTTAAAATCTGTTCATGGTTATTTCACTAAATTCATTAATATGAAAAGCAAAAGTACATCTCCCAAAATTGTGAACTTTATTGCACCTTGGTCAAAGGTTCTGAAATGCTAGGGCGGGGTACCATTGAAGAGGCATTAATAAACAACTTTGGGCGACAGAATCGGCTAATTTCCAAGGATAGATTGTTTATGACCACATGTAACGTGTACATCATGTAACAATGACACACATGGAGATGACGAACAACTACTATTCAAGATCAAAAGTACATAAACCAATACAAAAAAGGAGCAGAACAACCACGGGCCTGTAAAACATCAGAGGTGGGATCAGATGCCATGGAGGAGTGAGCATCCCCTGCTGACCGGTCACACCCGCCGTGTGCTCCTTTCATAATCGGGAAATAACGGAAAAATCCGTCGTCAATTTAGTGTATAGATAATGAACTAACAAGAAACGTACATCTTAAAATTCTTTCAACAGGGAGAAAAAAGGCTTATCTCGACACATATTGTCGCAATATTTACCGATGGAATATGTGCAGAGAGTGGCAAATTAAAATGAACCATCAAATCTCAAAACAGTAAATGCATATTTTGCCATTGTCCCTCCAAAACGACCACTCACTGGCAAATGAATATATTATACACACTGCCAAGTACAACCATATCCTTGCACATTGAATTCATGTATACATAGATATTTGAAATACCCAGTCTTCATGCCCATCAAGATGTTTTTGTCTTATATACCATCACGGACAATAATGCCCAAGATATCTCAGGAGGAAGTCAGTCATTGGGACTACATTCAATGAAATATAGAGCGCCTAACTGACCACCTCTATCTTGGTCAATCATAGATCCGTGCTAGCAATCAGACACCATATATGTTCGAATCCAAACTAAAAGATGAAGCAAAAAAGTTTTGGACGTGTTATTTTGATTTTATTTGATATATGTGAAATAATAAAAATATAAATATTTTCCAGGGGATTCGAGCTTTCTTAAAATTATGAAATATTTCACTTAAGAAACTCATTAATTATTTTCTTTTAGGATATCATTTTTGGTAAGCTTTTTGTAAATAGGCTGCTGCTTGTAAAATAAAATTAATAACACACAGTGAGATTTCGACTATTTATGTAAGTCACTGGTCGTAACATTTCAATTTTCACCAAATCGTACCAACAGATCTACAACTTTTTACAGATCTTCCCAACAGATCGTTACCTTTTTCTTTCGCGACTTGTATTTTCATCAGGTCTTTTTACAGATCTTTCAAATTAAATCAGATCTTTCCGAAAGATCTGTTAGTTTTTCCTTCCACGACCTGCATTCATATCAGGTCTTACCAACAGGTCTTCAACTTTATCAGATCTTTCCAACAGATCTTTATCTTTCCCAGATCTTACCAACAGATCCTATAAAACCAAATTTCAAATCTCATGAGACCCTCGCATGCCCAGCAACACCTCTGTAACCAGGGGTGGAGCTGCCTCGGCTAAAAAAAAACTCTAAATCATGTGAACATTTATCGGATAGATCTCCATAATCGCGGGGACAAATTTTGTTCAAGTTTTCTTGTCCATTGTGAGCCATAGTATCGCCCTTATGAAAACATCTGATCACATGCAGCAATGTATCAGCTTTCTATCTCAAAAGTTTCCAATCTTTCCAACAGATTACAACTATCTCAGATTATTGCCCACAGATCTGCAAACTTTTTGAGACCTTTCCAACCGAATTCCTATTTTCCTGTCAAGAATTGCTATTTTCACTATACCTAACCAACAGATCTACAACTTTTAACAGATCTTTAACATATCGTTACATTTTTCATCCACGACCTAGCTGTATTTTCATCAGGTCTTTCCACAGATCTTTCAAAATTATCAGATCTTCCAACAGATATATCATTTTTTTCTTTAATCACCTGCATTCTCCAACAAGTCTTCACTTTTTTCGGACCTTACCAACAGATCGTACAAAATTAAACTTAGAAGCTATATTGAGATCATCGCACGCCAATCCACACCTCTGTTACCAGAGATGGAGCTGCCTTCGCTTATAAAGCTAAGTCATGTGAACATTGGTCGGACAGGTCTTCTCCATAATCACGGGGACATACTATGTTTAAGCTCTCCTGTCCATTGTGAGCCATAGTATCGCCCTATATGGATACACCTGTTCACATGCAGCAATGTTTTAGCTTTCTATCTAAAAATATTTCCAATCTTTCCAACAGATTACAACTTTCTCAGATCTTACCAAAAAATCTGCAAACTTTTTGAGACCTGTTCAACAAATCTCTAAATTTCCTAAGAATTGCAATTTTCACCAGATCCTACAAACAGATCTTCAACATTTAACAGATCAACCAACAGATCTCCAGAGTTAACGTATCTTTCCAACAGATCGTTACCTTTTCCTTCCACGACCTGTATTTTCATCAGGTCAGTTTACAAATCTTTTACCAGATCCTACCAACTGATCTACAACTTTTTATAGACCTTTCCAACAGATCTTTTCCTTTTCCTTCCACGAACTGTATTTTTATCAGGTCATTTAACAAATCTTTTACTAGATCCTACCAACAGATCTAAATCTTTTTACAGACCTTTCCAACAGATCGTTACCTTTTTCTTCCACGACCTGTATTTTCATTAGGTCTTTCCACAGATCTTCAAATTAATCAGATCTTTCCAACAGATCGATTAGGTTTTCTTCTTAACAGTTGATAGATCTTTCCAACAATTCTTACCCTTTTCTTCCACGACCTGTATTTTATCAGGTCCTTCTACATATCTTTCAAATGAAATATGATCTTTATAACAGATCTATTAGTTTTTTTTATCGACCCGCATTTTCATCAGGTCTTTCCAACAGATTTCCTCGGTCACGGTAGCTTAGTGGTAGAGCGTTCGCTTCGTGATCGGGAGGCCCGGGTTCGATTTTCGTTCGCGGCGCCGCGTCATACCTTAGACGTAAACAAAGGTAGTGACTGTTCCTTCGCCAAGCGCTCGGCACTAGAATTGACAGTCACGGGTCTTTCGGACATGACCTTAAAAACGTAGGTCTCGTGTCACGGTAGGCCTTGGCACGATAAAGAACCCTCACTGCTCAATGGCCCTGAGTGCCGAGTATAGGTCTAAATTTGAAGCCCTTCACTGGCATACGGTGACGTCTACATATGAGTGAAAAATTCTCAAGAGGGACGTTAAACAATATACAATCAATCAATCAATCCAACAGATTTTCAACTTTTATCAGATCTTTCCAACAGATCTTCACTTATTTCGGATCTTACCAACAGATCGTAAAACATTAAACTCTGACGCTATTGAGATCATCACAAGGCCATCCACACCTCTGTTACCAGAGATGGAGCTGCCTTCGCTTATAAAGCTAAGTCATGTGAACATTGGTCGGACAGGTCTTCTCCATAATCACGGGGACATACTATGTTTAAGCTCTCCTGTCCATTGTGAGCCATAGTATCGCCCTATATGGATACACCTGTTCACATGCAGCAATGTTTTAGCTTTCTATCTAAAACATTTTCCAATCTTTCCAACAGATTACAACTTTCTCAGATCTTACCGACAGATCTGCAAACTTTTTAAGACCTGTTCAACAGATCTTCTAAATTTCATAAGAATTGCAATTTTCGCCAGATCCTACCAACAGATCTTTAACATTTAACAGATCTACGAACAGATCTGCAGAGTTAACAGATCTTTCTAACAGATCAATACCTTTTCCTTCCACGACCTGTATCTTCATCAGGTCATTTTACAAATCTTTTACCAGATCCTACCAATAGATCTACAACTTTTTACAGACCTTTCCAACAGATCTTTACCTTTTCCCTATCACGACCTGTATTTTCATTATGTCTTTCCACAGATCTTCTAAATTATTTCAGATCTTTCCAACAGATCGATTAGTTTTTCTTCTTCAGAGTAAACAGATCTTTCCAACAATTCTTACCCTTTTCTTCCACGACCTGTATTTTATCAGGTCCTTCTACATATCTTTCAAATGAAATATCTTTCAAACAGATCTATTAGTTTTTTAACGACCCGCATTTTCATCTGGTCTTTTCACAAATCTTTTACCAGATCCTACCAACAGATCTACAACTATTTACAGACCTTTCCAACAGATCGTTACCTTTTCCTTCCACGACCTGTATTTTCATTAGGTCTTTTCACAAATCTTTTACCAGATCCTACCAACTGATCTACAACTTTTTACAGACCCTTCCAACGGATCGTTACATTTTTCATCCGCGACCTGTATTTTCATTAGGTCTTTCCACAGATCTTCTAAATTATTTTAGATCTTTCCAACAGATCGATTAGTTTTTCTTCTTCAGAGTTAACAGTTCTTCCCAACAGATCTTACCCTTTTCTTCCACGACCTGTATTTAATCAGGTCCTTCTACATATCTTTCAAATGAAATATGATCTTTCCAACAGATCTATTAGTTTTTTTTAACGACCCGCATTTTCATCATTTAACATTTAACAGATCTACGAACAGATCTCCAGAGTTAACAGATCTTTCCAACAAATCGTTACCTTTTCCTTCTACGACCTGTATTTTCATTAGGTCTTTTCACAAATCTTTTACCATATCCTACCAACTGATCTACAACTTTTTACAGACCCTTCCAACGGATCGTTACATTTTTCATCCGCGACCTGTATTTTCATTAGGTCTTTCCACAGATCTTCTAAATTATTTTAGATCTTTCCAACAGATCGATTAGTTTTTCTTCTTCAGAGTTAACAGTTCTTCCCAACAGATCTTACCCTTTTCTTCCACGACCTGTATTTAAT
Source organism: Saccostrea cuccullata (assembly GCF_032062105.1). NCBI lineage: Eukaryota > Metazoa > Mollusca > Bivalvia > Ostreida > Ostreidae > Saccostrea > Saccostrea cuccullata. Next base: position 18,716 of record NW_026940309.1, read on the forward strand.
CAGGTCTTTCTACATATATTTCAAATTATACAAGATCTTTCCAACAGATCTATTTTTTTTTTTCAACGACCCGCATTTTCATCGGGTCTTTCCAAAAGATTTTCAACTTTTATCAGATCTTTCCAACAGATCTTCACTTTTTTCGGATCTTACCAACAGATCGTATACAGATCTGCAAACTTTTTGAGACCTGTTCAACAGATTTTTTTTAATTTCCTATGGACTGCAATTTTCACCAGATCCTACCAACAGATCTTCAACATTTAACAGATCTACGAACAGATCTGCAGAGTTAACAGATATTTCCAACAGATCGTTACCTTTTCCTTCCACGACCTGTATTTTCATCAGGTCATTTTACAAATCTTTTACCAGATCCTACCAATAGATCTACAACTTTTTACAGACCTTTCCAACAGATCGTTACCTTTTCTTTCCACGACCTGTATTTTCATTAGGTCTTTCCACAGATCTTCTAAATTATTTCAGATCTTTCCAACAGATCGATTAGTTTTTCTTCTTCAGAGTTAACAGATCTTTCCAACAGATCTTACCCTTTTCTTCCACGACCTGTATTTTATCAGGTCCTTCTACATATCTTTCAAATGAAATATGATCTTTCCAACAGATCTATAAGTTTTTTTTAACGACCCGCATTTTCATCTGGTCTTTTCACGAATCTTTTACCAGATCCTACCAACAGATCTACAACTATTTACAGACCTTTCCAACAGATCGTTTCATTTTTCATCTTCGACCTGTATTTTCATTAGGTCTTTTCACAAATCTTTTACCAGATCCTACCAATAGATCTACAACTTTTTACAGACCTTTCCAACAGATCGTTACCTTTTCCTTCCACGACCTGTATTTTCATCAGTTTTTTTCACAAATCTTTTGCCAGATCCTACCAACAGATCATCAAGTCTTTCCACATATCTTTCAAATTATATAAGATCTTTCCAACAGATCTTCACATTTTTCGGATCTTACCAACAGATCGTACACAATTAAACTTAGAAGCTATTGAGATCATTGCACGCCCATCAACACCTCTGTTACCAGAGATGGAGCTACCTTCGCTAATAAAGCTAAGTCATGTGAACATTGGTCGGACAGGTCTTCTCCATAATCACGGGGACATACTATGTTTAAGCTCTCCTGTCCATTGTGAGCCATAGTATCGCCCTATATGGATACACCTGTTCACATGCAGCAATGTCTCAGCTTTCTATTTCAAAAAGTTTCCAATCTTTCCAACAGATTTCAACTTTCTCAGATCTTTACAACAGATCTGCAAACTTTTTGAGACCCGTCCAACAGATCTCTAATTTTCCTAAGACTTGCAATTTTCACCAGATCCTACCAACAGATCTTCAACATTTAACAGATCCACCAACAGATCTCCAGAGTTAACAGATCTTTCCAACAGATCGTTACCTTTTCCTTCCACGACCTGTATTTTTCATTAGGTTTTTTCACAAATCTTTTACCAGATCCTACCAACTGATCTACAACTTCTTACAGACCTTTCCAACAGATCGTTACCTTTTCCTTCCACGACCTGTATTTTTATCAAGTCTTTCCACATATCTTTAAAATTATTTCAGATCTTTCCAACAGATCGATTAGTTTTTCTTCTTTAGAGTTAACAGATCTTTCCAACAGATCGTTACCCTTTTCTTCCACGACCTGTATTTTATCAGGTCTTTCCACATATCATTCAAACTCTATAAGATCTTTCCAACAGATCTATTAGGTTTTTTTTTTCAACGACCCGCATTTTCATTAGGTTTTTCCAACAGATTTTCAACTTTTATCAGATCTTTCCAGCAGATCTGTATCTTTATCAGATCTTTCCAACAGATCCTCTCTTTTTTGGATCATACCAACAAATCTTAGAAATCCAATCTTCAAGGCTTTTGAGATCATTGCACGCTCATAAGAGTCTTGTTAACATTGTTCGGACAAGTGTCCTCTATTATCGCAGGGTCATAATAAGTTAAGTCCCCTGTCCATTGTTAGCCGTAGCAAAGCCTTATAAGGAAAAAATTTAAGGAAAAATTTGGGCTGAAAGAAATAGCCTTGACTTTGTTCAGGATGACATAAAATAATTTCCCTAAACTATTTTTCAACATGATATGTTATCTTTAGGTCAGGAAATTAAAGTTCAACGTATGCTAATGTATAGTATATATCATGTTTTGATTGGTTAATGCGATAAGTATGCTAATTAGGACTGCTTGCATTGGTTGATATTTTTAGGTCATAGTAATGCAGTTTTCTGAGTATATATACGAATGAGAACAGTGTAAAAATTTTATTTTTGGTGTTGCGATCAAGTAGATTAAAAGAGGTAAGAATTAATTTCATTTTTTTAAATCAAAGTTTATGATTTTTTGCATACATGTGTAAACTATTTTAAGAAAATATTTTATTTAGGCTAAATGGCTCAAAGCATGTAAAGCATGTTTGAAATCATTCGATTTTATTAAGATCAGTAAACATATGTATGCTTTTCATCGATTTTATTTGCTTTGTAATTAAATTTTTTATATAGTTGAAACGAATATACGGAGATACTCGCCTTTTTATTTTTAATCTAATACTTAAATATTTTAGAAAACACGTAACAATAATGAGAAATCCATTAATTGCAACGAATTTTTCGAGTTATGACGTTCCAAATTCTAAATGATTTATCTGGACGTAGGCTTTATGAAATCAACAAATGAAAGGGGATTTTTGAATTTGTCAGTGGCTTCCACAACATATGGTCTTGTGTTGTACAAGTCAAGTTGAAAAAAATAAAGTGCATTTATCTTTAAGAAAGTGTCAATGCTTGATTTATGAACTGACTTTAGTTCCTTACACTCTATATCTGAAGGGAGTATTATGCATGTTTCGCTCTTTAAAACTGGGTAGAAATGACGAAATGTGGGATTTCCAGGTTTGTGTAATTTTTAAATAGAAACAAGTCATTAATATTCTGGTTTTTAAGAAGATATAAATAGGTGCCCTTTTAACAAACATAGATCCTATGTTATCATATATAAAGGGACCGATTCAAAATACATTTGTTATGATCACGGGGTAAAGATGACGCAATGTATGGATTTCTAACTTTGTGTACTTGTTAATTAAAAAAAAATATCAGTATTCTGTGTTTTTTATAAAACAAAAAAAATTATCAATAGGCACAGATGTCGCAATGTGTGGTATTCCTTTTTTTTAATAGAAAAAGGTCATTAGGGTTTTAGATGTCCTTTGAATAATCTTAAAGAAGGTCCTATGTAATAAAAGAGAATTCAAAATACAAATATACATTAATTTGTAGTTTTTAGCTCACCTGAGCCGAAGACTCAAGTGAGCATTTCTGATCACATTTTGTTCGTCGTTCCTCCGTTCGTCCGTCTATCTGTCTGTCTGTCCTTCCGTCTGTTAACTTTTCACATTTTTCTCAAGAGCCACTGGTCCAATTTTAATCAAACTTGGTACAAAGCTTTCTTGTGTACATGTAAAGAAGAATTTAAATTGTTATAATAAAGGGCCATTTCCCGTCACAAGGGGAGATAATAAAGAAAAGACAAAAATAGGTGGGGTCATTAAAAATCTTCTTCTCAATAACAGAGAAGCTGAAACTTATGTGGAAGCAACCTGGGGTAGTGTAGATTTTAAATTGTAAAAATCCTGACCCCCAGGGGTAGGACTGGTCCACAATAGGTAAGTTTTACACAGAAATATAAAAGGAATAAATTTAAAAATCTTCTTCTCAAGAACAACTGGGCCAGGAAAGCTGAAACTTTGGAAGCATCCTGGGGTAGTGTAGATTCTAAATTATTCAAATCATGACCCCCGGGTGTAGGGCGGGGCCACAATAGGGCCACAATAGGGAATCAAATTTTTACATCGAATTATATAGGGGAAAACTTCTCAAGAACCACTGGGCCAGAAAAGCTAAATCTTATGTGGAAGCATCCTGAGGTAGTGTAGATTCTAAATAGATTCTAAATATATCTTCAAATCATGAACCCCTGGGGTAGTGGGGGGCCAAAATAGGGAACACAAGTTTTACATTGAAATTAATAGGAAAATACGTTAAAAATCTTCTCGGGAACTACTTGGCTAGAAAAGTTGAAACTTATGTAGTAGCCTCCTGGGGTAGCGTAGATTCTAAATTGTCCAAATTATGACCCATGTGGTAGAGTGGAGTCACAATATGTATTACAAGGGGGAATTAGGTAAAAGACAACATGGTTAAAGCTAATCTGGTGAGCGATGTGGTCCATTGGTCTCTTGTTTTTTTTTTTTTTTGCTAACCCGAACTTAAGGTTCAAGTGCGCTTTTTTGATTGAAATTTGTCTGTTGTATGTCGTCATGTGCTTTTTTTTAGAAATCTTCTTCAATGTCACCAAAGTTGGCAAAGGATACATTTGGGTTAAGCGCTTCAAGTTATTGTTCGAATAAAGGGCCACATCTTACTCTCAATAACCATCATTCAAAAAAAAATTACACTTATATGAAAGCTGGGGTAGCGTAGATTCAGGTCAAGATCTTGAAAAGTCTTTTTCTCAAGAAAAGCAAATTTAAAATCAGCCATAAGCGTATTAAAGATTACTCAGGCAGTATAGATTCTTGTTTATAAATCATTATAAATCAAGTTCCCCTGTTGGGTCACAATGAATGATCTTTTTTTCAAACATAGGAATACATTAGAAAAATCTCAAATTCTCAAGAACAGTAAAGCCATAGTTAGTCATATATAATTGGATGCTTCATCGAGTTTGTCTAAATTGATATCACGGGAGTTTAGGTGGGGCCACTATAAACAATCAAAGTTGAACACAGGAATGCCTAGGAAAAATCTTGTAAAGTCTCCTTCACAAGAACAGCAACCGTCACAGTGGCTCGTTCATTTGAGGGCTCTCGCGATCGGCAGGTCATGAGTTCAAACTTTGTTCATGACTGACTTAAAATATAGGTCGAGAATGGTCCTCTGGCCAAGTGCTCGGCACTTTGGAGGGAAAGTTGTGGGTCCTTCTGATGAGATCTCAAAGCCTAGGCATCGGGTCACAGCAGGCGTTGGCACGATAAAGAACCCTCATTGCTCAATGACCCTGAGTGTTGAGTAAAGATTTATATTTGAAGCCTTTCTCCGGTGTGTGGAGACGTCTCTATATGAGTGCAACATTTTGGAAAGGGACGTAAAACACCATTTAATCAATCAAGAAGAGCATATAGTCATGATTTGCCATATTAGTATTAAAGCATCCTCAGTTAGTGTGTCAAAATAATGACTGGTGCAACTATGGACGATCATAGTTTTACAAAGGAAAATTCTTCAAAATTATTATTCTCAAGAACAGTAGTCTTATGATAGTCATAATATGTAATATGTAAGCATCCCAAGGTAGCAAAAATTCCAATTTGTGTAAATCATGACCCTCAGAGGTAGGTTGGGTCCACTATGGGTGATCAAACGTTTACATAGGAACACATAGGGAAAATCTTTAAAATTCTTTTTCTCAGGAACGGCAAGTAAAAAAGTCATATTTATGTGGAAAACCCTTCAAGTAGTGCACACTCAAGTTTGTCTAAATCATGATCCCCGGGGTTACAGTGGGGCCGCAATGGGTGATTAATTTGTAAACTGGAATATGCATCATTTTTTTAAATTCTATTTTGTGCAAAAACAGCAAACCGTGATTGTTTTTTCTATTTTAGCATTTTGAGGTAGTGTAGATTGAATTTTGTCTAAATCATGATCTCAAAAGGTAGGGTGGGGAAGTATTGGCGATCAAGGTTAATGTATGAATACATTGGGGAATATTTTCTAATTTCTCTCAAAAAAGAATAGTAATGATTTTTTTTATATTTATACTGAAGCATCTTCACGTAGTGTAGATTCTAATATTTTTAAACCCTACAATGGCCAATCAAAGTTTTACATAAGAATTTAGCGGAATTTTTTTATAGTCTTCTAAAGAACAGTAAAGCCAAAAGTAGTCATATATACTTACATGTGCATGAATACGGAAACATCCTCAGATTCAAGTTTCTTCAAATTATGACACATGGGGTAGTGTTGGGCTAGGGGTAGGATGAAGTCAGTCTATACATGTATTATTATAATTTTACATATCTTTAGGAATAGAGAGAAAAAAGAAAGTGCAATGCTACTCAGGTGAGTGGTGAGGCCCACTGACCTATTTTTCTGAGACGCGCGATATCTTTAAGACTGTTACCTATTTATGGAAGCTCTGAACACTGCATTCTAAAGATTTCTAAGTTTTATGCAATTAGAGTTATCTGCCCTTACAAGTAAGATAAATGGTAATATACAGTTTAATAAATTAAAATATTCTAAGCATTATTTTAAACCAAGAATAAGTAAATGAGTTTTTTTTTCATTTATTTTCCCTATGTAAGTAAATAACATTGATTTCTGCTTACGAATAGTTTACTGTCGTTAAACAGTTTTCCTACCGAAATAATGCAGGTATCCTATGTTCAAAATGATTTAATATGTACACCTTTATGTGATATATTTTTCTCCGATTCCAAAAAGCACTTTTTAATAGACAAAGTATTTAGAGCTTCCTTAAGTGCATCCAATTTTAAATAAAAACATTAAAAATCTTTTGCAAACAAAATATTTAGTCATAAAATTCATTCACGTTAGACATACCAGAAATTATAAAAGTAATACATAGACAGTTCTGCAGCTATATCATATTTAAATCAATGAAACGAATTCAGTACAGTTTTTCCTAGATGTTTACATTTCATGTCATTTTTTTAAAGTCAATTTTGTTATTAAAAAAAATTACCTTAAAAATTAATGGCATGTCCCTTCACATGCCCATGAAGTTTTTCTGGATACACAACGCCTTATCAGTTCTATATATAAGCATGGTATTTCCGATAGTTTCGTGTTTTTAAATAAATACAACTCATTTTTGTTCCTGTATTAAAAATAAATGTCCTTGAATTCAAAATAGAAATGATGTCACAGAAGTCATTATTTCTAAGTTTGAATGAAGACAAATTGTCACAGTCAAATCGGTAAACCGGTAACGGAGAAATCTGATATACTTAGTAGTTAGTCTACAACTTTATTATAAAATATATTATATATAAAAAGGGCTTGTGATATTCTTGATATTATAGAATTTTGATATTTATATTGATATTTAGCATTCATATCTCTTTTTGCATATAAATTTAAATATGATGTGACAAATAACAGTTTGCATATATTTTGTTCTTCTTTTTTTGTTGTTGTTGTTGACAAATTATGATATTAAGTATCTTCTATTTTATATTCAGCTGAAGAAAGATGATTAAATTTAAGAATTCGTTATTCAAAGAAACGTCAGCTTTCTGACATATTCAGCTTCACTACATGTACTTTTATGTCCAATTTCAGTTATCTTCCATTGACTTTTGCAATTTTTGTAAAACAGAAATAAATTTCAATTTAAGAATTAACAGATTTAAAAAAAAGGGTTATTGAACAATTTTTCGTTCTAGAAATCTAAGTGGAATATGGATTGCCACAAAAATGAGAAAATAAAGTGGAGGACCTTAGACTACAATGGACCGGCATTTGCTCCTCCTTACAATCCCATCAATGTGGCCATAAGATATAAAGGTATTTATTTTTGGATTTGCATTTCATATCACATGTGTCTGAACTATCGATCCTAGCAATTGTCATGCAATATGAAGTTGACGAAGGGTAAACCAGCTGAAAAGTTTATTGATACAATAAAAATTAAGAGCAAATTATTCTTATTTTTTCTAATATTTGCAATGGGTATCTGTTTATTCATCAAATAAAATGTTTGCATCACCGCAGAAATATTTTCAAAGTCCAAGGAAAAGGGCGACGACTTCAATAAATTACCTCTCAATGCCAAAGAAAGGAGAAGAAGAAGAAGCACAAAAATTTGAACTTTATCCATATCCAATTTTTGTAAACTTTTATTATCTGAACAATGAAGCTAAAAATAGCTCAATGACTTTTTCATTGCTGTTTGCTTATCAATTACAAATCAGATTAATTAAACAATATCCATGATAGCAACTGCGATATTTTCTAAACTTTTACAGTGTATTTTAGTCATGATTTCTGTTAAGAAAGAGTAATTATTATGAATTAAGCTGATGATGTTTCTATTACTGAAGGAGATCCTATAAAGTTGAGTCCAGAGGCAGAGGAATATGTCTTTTCCTATATCAAAAATCGAAGAAAAGCTGAAAATGTAGCAGTATACGACGAGAATTTTTTTAAAGACTGGACAAAGGTGATGTTTTAATTTCATTATACATTATTTATATAAACATATGTTATATTTTCATTTAATAATTATTTTGGAGTGAAACATACGGAGATAACGATCAGTATTCAAAATCAAAAGTCCACAAAACAATACAAGATAGTAGCAGACCAACTACGGACTTCCAAAACATCAGAGGTTGGATCAGGTGCCATAAAGGACTGAGCTTCCCCTGACAAACTGTCACATCCGCCGTGTGCTTGATCGTTGTCATGATCCGGAAATAATGGAAAAAACCGTCGTCAATTCAGTGTATAAATAATGGACTGACATTTAGTATGAAAACCGTCAGTCAGCATTTGACTCAATGATAAATTGTTTTTTGCTGACAATGTCATTGAATCGACTATAAAACTTACAAAATGATGATTTAAAACGAGAATGCTGATATTCTTGTTTCATCAACTTGTTTGTCAATAATTTACCTCGTTTTTGAAATTGTTCATACGTAGAGCATGCTCTTGCTTATCGAATCAACTGAGATATATAAACTAGGTATTCTTTTTTCATGATCGTCTGCAGTACTTAGCATATATTGTTATATTATAGTTGTATATGGATTTAATGTGACTTTTTTCTTCTATGAAAACATTTATGTTTAATCTAGTATATGAATTCCAAAGAGAAAAAGATCATTCGTTCCCTAAAACATTGCAACTTTGCTGCTTTAGAATATGCCATAAAGAAACAAAAGGAAAACATGCAGGTAACAATTTCACGTATGATCTGTTGTTGACTGCTTTGAATTCTTCGTCAAAGTCATTATGTAATTATGGTCTTCTGTCGTCATGCAATGGAAAACCTTTTTGTTGTTCGTAGGTTCCTTTTCATCTGTTATTTTTTCTTACCGATTTTTGTGCATGCCATTTCTCAGAAATGGCTTGCTTGATTTTCATGAAACTTTCAGGTCAGATAAACCATTAAAAGTCTAGATGTATTTTTTTATTTTGATGACGTCACATATGGCAAAACAGGAAGTAGTCAAAAATTGGTAATATTTGCAGATATATTAGCTTTGAATTGAAAATGAATGCCACAGAAGACCTTCAAACTCGTTTTTAATCGAGCATCTCAAGGATACCTGGGGTAAAACTGGAAGTAAAGTTTTAAAAAAGATCGCTTACCTTGTATATTTCGACATGAAACTGAATGATTCTCACCTGTTTTTCCATCGATTAATGTCACTTCTGGTCAAACCGGAAATAATCATTAATTGAATTTATTTCCTGTTATATGCGCCCCGTGGGGATCCGGGTTAGAATAGGTCCTCAGTACCCCCTTGCTTGTCGTAAAAGGCGACTAAATGGGGCGGTCCTTCGGATGAGACCGTATAAACCGAGGCCCCGTGTCACAGCAGGTGTGGCACGATAAAGATCCCTCCCTGCTCAAAAGCCGTAAGTGCCGAGCATAGGCCTAAATTTGCAGCCCTTCATCGGCAATGGTGACGTCTCCATATCAGTGAAATATTCTGGAGAGGGACGTTAAACAGTATACAACCAATCTGTTATATGCGTAGATGTTAATGATTAAATTTAATTAGGACAGACCGATATCATTTTCGTCGAACATTCTTTCATGAACCTTACTGTATTGGCTTTTTTTTAACTATTAGTAATTGTATTAAATTGTTTTTGCAACGCAATATATTCAAGACTTCAAAAACTTTTTATGAGACCATTTACAAGACTAAAAAATATATAAGACCATTTCCAAGACTTTAAAAAAAAATCATAAGACAGTTTCCAACACTTGAAAATTGAAAAATACACCCCATGTATTCATTAAAAATTTGAGTACGACTTACTAAAGATAAATTATGCTCAGCAGGTTGTAAACGAAAATATGTATTAATACTTCAAAATGTCTGCAATACACATTATCATAGAGTATAACGGAAAATTATATGCGGACAAGTTCTTTTGCCAAGTCCTTTCTTATAATTATATACATCTAGGCAATAGCTACTGTCTTATTGGTTTTTTCCCTATTATTGTACTTACGATATAAGCGAAAGTATACTTTTAACAAGCGGGAAATGGACATTGAAAAGGCAAATCACAGATACTGTGTGATTGATGGCTTAAGAGAAAAAATTAAAAATCCTATGGTGGAGCCCCCTGGTGTTTTTGTGGGTGAGGGAAATCATCCATTAAATGGACGAATAAAACGAAGAATCCTCCCAGAGGAGGTCACAGTTAATAGCCAGTAAGTACCACCAAAACGATACTCTGTGAAATTCATTTTTAGTTTCCTTTTCTTTTGTTATGGTATTATTTCTTTCTAACAGAAAAGAATGCAAACCTAGTTGGAAAGGACACACATTCCGCAAAATAATACAAAATAAAAAGGTATCTAGAGATAATCTAACATAGAAATAATGAACTGATTTTTTTTGAAAATTAAGTTTTCGAACTTGTTCATTTCGTCACTGAATATATTTTTAAACGGTTTACAAAACTTGATATGTTTTTAAAGGTTTTATATCTTGCCTGTTGGAAAGACCCTTTGTCTCATAAGTTGAAATACATTCAATTGCATTCATCGTCGTCTCAACAGGTAATTCTTTCTTATCTCTTTTTCAGCAAAAACAAATTTCATCAGAAACTTTAAAAATTAATGATTAAAGATTAAATCACTCAAAATACTTTAACTAAAGTACATATATTACTTGAAGCAACTTTAAATTTTCCCTTTACTATCGTTATATGTTGGTATTAATTAATATCAACTAAATGGCAAGATGATTAAGCTGGTCGTCAAGGGGGTGTGTCCCCAAACCAAACCAGATTATACAAAATAAGTTGCTTTTCTTTTTGGAAATCAACCAATGAGAGGCGAAAATACAAACAAAATTAAATTATTACCAACTAAACTTCGAAAATGATACTCAATATTATTTATTTAGGGCTTACGAGACAAAAGGAAGTTTGAAATTTCAAGAAGGTTATGCCAAAAATTACAATTAGTACGACAATGCTATGAATATGATCTTTTAAATGGAAATGAGGAAGTGTCACAGATGGCGTTAGCATTGTTTCTTATTGATAAGGTAAATTGTTTATATTCCAAGTGATAGAATATTCAGTCTTCTCTGTTGATGAGTTACATGTAATTTAGCCATTTATATTTATCTTATTTTCTTGTAGAAAAGATAGCACTTCATATACTGTTCCATAAATCTTTTTGTGCTAATTTTATATTTTCAGTTCTGTCTGCGACCAGGATACCCCAAAACCCCTGGTTTAACCGCAGAAACAAAAGGTTGTTGCACGCTGACTAAATCTGAAATGAGACTTTACAGGAGCGAAGAAAGTTTTTATCTGAAATTAAACTTTCTTGGAAAATCATCTGTAGAATTTGTGAAAGAGAAGCCTATTTCAAGACAAGTATACAAAAAGATGAAGAAACTTTTATCAGAAAAAGAAGACGATGATAAAGTTTTCAACTTAATTAAGGTAAATTTCAAAACCTGTGAGTTTCTCAGTATCTTCAAGCCTGAAGCTTAAAAATAAATAACACAAACAAACTTTTTTTTTCATAATCCGCCATATTTTTTATAGATTTACAATAAAATTGGTAACATGAATGATGTTTACCAAGTAAAACATTGGAATGGTATAAGATTTTGTGATTAACAAAATTTGTATGGAACTATAAAGAAAACAAAATAAAGTCTTATACCTAGTCACCAAGAAAACCTACGATTTCTTTATATTTCAGAGATTTATTTTTTGTCATTTAAAATCAAAATCAGTCAAAAAAATATATATATCAATCCGTGCATCAAGTTATTGTTTGTTTTAAGTACCATTAAGTCAAGAAAGGGTTTTATGAACATGAAGAATGTTGTTTATTTTTTTTCATTTAGGCCTCCCGCTTGAATAAATACCTACAGAGATTATGTAGAGATGAAGATATAAGTTTAAAATCGATTCGGACCCACCATGCGAGTGTAATACTAGAAAAAGATCTAGAACTTCAAGAGATTGGCCATAATACAAGTAAGCGCTACTAACAGATTAACTTCAAAAAGTTAAAAAAAAAAAAAACCACAGAGTAAATGTTGCTCTTAGAATGCATTCATAAAAACTGAGGACAAAAATATTTCAAACATAGAAAATGATTATGTAAAGAAGTGTTATATAATCAACATCGTGGACATAACACGGACATTTTCCCGCTTGGGTTAAATCACATTATGATCTACAGGATCTTCGCAGTCAAATTATTTTCCTAAAAAAATTGTAACATGATCTTATTTCAATTACCCGAGGCACATACAGACAATCCAAGAAATCCTCTTTATTTTCAATTCGCGAATTATGCGTCTGCGAAATTTTGTTTCAGTTAACATTTGCTTAAAGAAGTACGTTTTCAATTTTATTATATTTATAGAAACAAAAATGATAAAAAGATACAACAAAGCATTGGCGAAAGTGGCAAGGTTGTGTAACCATAAGACTTGGACCACGGCAAAAGTTAATTACACAGACCCAAGGATAACGGTGGCATGGTATGTATCATCTAACTTTTAATTACAGTGTATTATTTGTAAAAACATCAAGATACAACTATTTTCCAATCTAAAAGGTCCAATTGTACATATTTCATATCAACATACTTCAACTTTTTTTATAAATGAAGTATACTTTGAAACAAAGATATATCCGACAATGACTATGAATAAATATTTTGAATAAATTAAGCTGATGAAAAACAATCCTGATTTTGTTTTGGAAAAACAAAAAAAATGCATTAAATGTTTCATTACCATGCTTATGTTCTCTAAATAAAAAAAATAATTTCTCTATGTAATGTAATTGACATTTATAGCAGCATGGGCAGGGCTTGTGGAAATGACAAATCACAACAAAAAACTAGAGCCATTTTTATCAATGTAAATTGAAAGAAAGTTAGTGAAAATCTCTTACTCGATAATTAAAAATTGATGTACCGAGTTCAAAATATAGGATTTTTTAAAATTGTTTATAGGTGTCGAAAGTGGAAGATTCCTGTTAAAGAAATTTATACGCCCTTTCAGATAAACAAATTTAAATGGGCCATTGATTCGAACAAAAAACATTTCAAATTTGAGAAGCAAGATACGTAAGCATTGAAGATAAGTAACTTTTTTCAGTAAAGAAGATGCAAACGCAATTATTATATGAACATTGCACTGGCATTTTTCTATAAACGTTTTTGCCGAGCAAATTAATTTGTAAGTTCTTGTCAGTGTTTGCCCTGTTTGTAAATGATTCATAAGTACATTTTAAAAGATGTTGAATAAGAAAATAGACGTGGATGAGGAGGGATTTCCTTGTGACCCTGTGACAGAAAACTATTATCCGTGTTACTAAAATGCTGCAGCGAACCATGCAAGGTGGTCCTTGAAGTAATGATATTTGTTATCTGTTATTATTAAAGGTGTTGTGTATAGCATATATGCATTTATATTTATTATTATTTTTAAAAATCTTTTTCAGCTGAATTGAGTTTACTTATTACACTGTATATAAATTGTTTTCAAAATCTTGAAGGATTTTCCAATCATATTTTTCCGTTGTCTTTCGGTATTTTAAACTTTTCCGATTTTCATTATCTCTTCCAGAAACACAAGGCCAATATCAAGCCAAAATTAATATATGGATTAGTATAGGGTAAAGGGGATTCAGTTATGTGCAAATGATGTGTGTAACACCCTTTTCCGTATTTTCCAAATGGAGAAATGTTAAAAATTTGGTGGTGTCTTTACAAATATCCTTCTCAAAAGCCAATGGACCACTTAAGAAAAAAAAATTAATTGAAAGTTTCTGTAGTAATATAAATTTTAATTTGTTCAAATGACCCCCGGGGATAGGGTTGGGTCAATATGGTGAACAAAGTAGTATAAGAAATATACAGAAACAAATCTTTCAAATTCTCAAGAATAGAAAAGTCATGATTAGACATATCTTATTTATATGCAGGCATACGAAAAAGTGTAGGTTTAAGATTCCCAAACATGTAGTAGGTAGGTAAGAATACATAAAGTCTTCTCCTTCATGACAGCAAAGTCATCATTAGATATATATATATACAAATGGAAGCATCTGCAGATTCATGGTTCATCAAATCCTTGGGTGAAGGGTTGGGCCATCATATATTATCTGAAATTTTACATGGGAATATACATGTATTGGAAAAATTACAGGATATAAACATATAGGACATTGTTATACAGGTGAGCATTGTAGGCATTTTACCTCTTTGCATTTACATATAGTTAAATAAACATCTTACACACTTTTATAATAAATATTTTTGTGCCAAAAAACAATTTTCCCATATATATATATATATATATATATATATATATATATTAGGAATGAAGCTAATTTCAACTTATGTTATCCGATATAACATAACTTGGGGCAGTTTACGCTTTATAAACTGCGAAGCGGTTTATAAAAAAGCGTAAACTGCCCCAAGTTTTGTTATATCGGATAACATAAGTTGAAATTAGCTTCATTCCTTATAATTTAATTCTGGTTTAGGCAATGAGTCAACATTTCCTCCGGAAAGAGACTTCAAATTGAGCATTATTTTAAAAGTAAAGTCAAGCGGAGTAATACGTTTTTGACGTAACTCATTGTGACGTAGGCAAGTTATGTTATCCAAAATATTATATATTCCTCAGAATGATTCAGCCAATTAAATTGCTTAATACAAGTGAAATTAAATGATATATATATATATATATATATATATATATATATATATATATATATATATATATATATATATATATATATATATATATGCCTCCTCTTTTCCCAAAATGCTATGAAAAAAGGACAAAAGACAAATGTATATTGAAGTTGAATTTTTATTGATCAACAAAACAAAATCCTGAATTTAACATGTCTCGTAAATACAGAGAGTATACAATGTAGTTTGAATCTTATAAAATTGGCAAAGGTGGGGTCATTATGAACATGATCTTCTCAACTGTGGATGATTGACCCCACCTTTGCCAATTTTATAAGATTCAAACTACATTGTATACTCTCTGTATTTACATGTTAAATTCTGGAGTTTGTTTTATATGAAGAAAACTGTATATACATGTTTTACAATTGTTTTCGGCAAACAGTAGTAGTTAATATAGAGTTTGTGTTCTGTTTTTATTATACATGTATGTAAGAAATATTTTATAGGTGTAAAGAACAATTGTCCACTTTGTTGGTAATCTTTGATGCTTATATTAACTACAATTTTGTTTTTACAAAATACTATTAAAATATAAATATAAAAAGCTGCCATTTGCTTTGTTTTTATTAATTTGAATGGATGGATTATTGAATGACTATCATAAGCAAGAAATTCATAAACGTTATTCTTGCATTATTAAAAAGAAAGTAATAAAAAGTAGAAGTAGCATTTATCTATGCAGAATATAACTTTGGGCAATACAGTCCATTAGTTTACACAATAACACACTACATACAACATATAATACAATATTATGACTCTCAATGAGCCTAAACTAGGGTGGGGGGATATATTTTATCATTTTTTGGGGGAATATTTTTTTTTACATATGTATACATATAAATTACGTCAGCTTTTGCTGTTTGAACTTTCCTTATTTATTAAGTAACATTCCAATATCACCACCATGTAGTTTTTCTGTTGCCCAACTTATTTGCTACTCAAGTGCATGTTCTGGGTACAATCAATTTAAACCTGAGGCAGGTAACTTACACATAAGTTGATGTTGCAGGGATTACAACAATCTCGTTTGAAGCCAGCATTTTGTTTATTCTATGGTCGTTATGATGACCTTATTAGTAAATATAACTTAAGTCTGGGTATATAAACTATCACTCTGTATTTCGATTGACTATTTCATAACAACAGTTAAGACTTTGTCGCCAACGGAATGTTCCGTCTACGGTACTTGATCAAAACAGTGTACATAGGGCTCAAGGCGGTGTGACCGGTCAACAGAGGATGCTTACTCCTCCTTGGCACCTGATCCCAGCTCTGGAACTCTGTGTTTCCACTCTGTTCACGCATTCGTATTGCTTTTTATCATTAGATCGATCATTGTTAGTTAACTTTCTAAAGTAAAGTAAAGAACTTACATTGTTTCTTTGGATTTGATTTCAGTTTTCCTGTTTTCAATCAAAGAAATCAGCCAGGGAATCTATATATTTAGGAAAACGAATTGTATGAGTTTCAAATAAGGGGACAACGTACCATGGAAAAGATTACACGTTATAAAAATTTCGTTGAAATATTGTATTGTTTAATTGCATTAAATGTTTGCCGAAAAAAAGACTAATATATACATAACTGAATGGGGTGTAATCAAAGTACACTGATATAACTTTGATATTTTATGTATATTTTCCCTCTCAGTTGTCACGGAAAGAATCTGTTTAGTACTGTAAGTAGTTCAAGCTGAAGGTATACTACACTGAATTAAAATGTATTAATTTAACTTACCTTAATCAAAATTATCTGAATTGCAACGATGTTTGTTTCAAGTTTTGACCATTGTTGTTAAACTTTGGAGATTAACAGTTCCTTCTTAAGACTTTTAGTCCCACTCTCATTAATTCCGGAACACAATTATATTATCAACCAGCTCGCCTTATAAGAATTGATTTTTTTATTTGTTTGTAGATAAACTTTCTGCATAAAAGAAAATAGAGATAAACTCTATTAAAGGTTGTAAATCTCTTTGGTCTAGACGGCGGCTAGAATTATATTTAACTTTTATAGTTTGAAAAAACAAGTACCTATTTTTGCTGGAAGAAATGAGTCACCGATTTTCTCCTTAACATTTCGAGGGATCCTTTATTAGAAATTAAGTTTATGTTCTACATTAACTTAATATGAGTATATTCCATCGGCTCTGATCCGCCCCGATCCAAAACTTTTTCAGATCGTGGCTTGATCGTCGTAAATTTGCAGCTCTGTGGAACGGGGGTTAATTATAAATCAGAGAGGAATTTTTGATGATAATAAAAAAAAATCCATATCGACACATTAAAATCTAAAGTAATTGATATTAATTTTTTTTCCTGATTTTCGCAATATGTTTACTATATTTGTCACACTTCGTTCAAAGAATTCATAAGAAATATATATTTTTTTAATTATCCATTGTATTACATACAGAATCAAATTAAAATAATAGCAAAATTACAATAGATATTTAACACGTACAAACCCATCCAAACATCCATTTACATTTTAAATTAATATGAGGTTTGCTTTATAATGATCAGTTGTCTCTATCATGAAAACTAAAAGCAAAAGTCCTACACATAATCTTACATTTGTTCAAAAATATTTTTCCATTGTTCTTCAAAATAATGTAGATTTGAATCGTTGATAGTTATGCATTTTTTCAATATTGTATTTCATTTTCAAATAGCTTAGTAAACCAGAAAATGAAGGTATTTTTGGTTGCAATAAACATGAAAAAATATATTGTTTTGTGTATAATATCATAAAGTTTTCAATTCTATTATCATTTGTAAGTGGTAATTCACCTAAGATACTATTTTTAACATTAAATGCAATTCTTTTTGAAATTGTTCTGTATACCATAAATCTGGAAATTTTTGCTGTAGATAAATTTTTAGCAAATTTGCGAGTATATTACATTCGCAAAAATATTTTTTCTTAGAATTAAATCACTAATAAGAAAATGTAAACAAAGCAGTGGTCATTCGCAAACTTTTGAAACTTAAAAATTAATCAACAGCATTTTAACCCGAATTCGAAAAATAAAATCGACGTAAAAATTTCTAGATTTACGGTATATATAAACTCAAGTTCCTCCATAAAGATATAATATGTTCACAAAGAACAAATACATGCAGTACAGTTTCAGTTTCTTGGGTACAGAACTTACAAACATCAGTAGTTTTTATATTGCTTTTCTTAAGATAAGAATCTACAGGGAGGATCCTATGTAAAATTCTATATTGTAGCCACGATACAGAAGAATCGGAAGTAGTCTTAAAATAAAAACTTTAAAAAGCTTTAAAAACATCTTTTATACAAATATCTATCACTCCAAAGGGAGATAAGTCTTGATTCCACTTTGGAATTGCTGTTGGAATTATATCATTTTTGTTGATATAGTTGTAAATCTCTTTGTACAGTTTTCATAGTGAAAAATATTTTCAAAATAAAATGGTAAATTTGGCTGACAATGTTTTCTCAAGTACATTCTTTCTATTGACATACTCTTTAAAATTTAAAAATAGCAGAAGCAGTACTATAACACTGCATTAAGTCAACATTGGAAATATTGAATTTTTTTTTTAAGGCAGATTTTGATAAAAAAAAAAATTGCAATCTTCTGACGAAAAGCTCCAATATTTTTAACTCCACTTTTATACCAATTTTCTATAAAAATATTTCTATTTTCTACCTTAATATTTGAATTATAACATACAGGAATATTACAAGCCTTGTATTTTATTTCTACATCCTGATCTACATGTTTGGCAATAAAAACATCAAACCAGAAAATATTATTTTGAGGTATTATACTATTTAAGATATATGCATCACCAAAATTCATAAATTTGTTTAAAACATCTCTACCATCAATTCCTAAAAATATGTCCAGCCATGGCTTACTACTTTCTGATACCAATCTTTTGACCCTTGTACATTTCAATGATTTAATGAAGTTATCAATACAATATTTAACATTTTTAATCCTCCAGATAAATAATCTTGAGTAACTATAACCTTTTTAACGCTATCACTTTTTGATTTCCATATAAATTCAAAAAGGTTTTTACACAATGAAAATATTATGTCAAAGCTAGGGGCAGGAAGAGAAATAAATAAATGAGTAAGTTTTGGTAAAATAAGCGTTTTTACAATGGTGACACGACCGAAAGGTGTAAGTATTCGCCTTTTCCATTGTTGGATCATTGATTTAATTTTTGGCAAAACAAGTTTGTAATTTATGTCAATAATATTTTCTAGCTCTACAGAAAAAGTTACCACCCCTCCCCTATAAAACATAAGTAGTCAGCAGCAATTATATTTTATTGGGAGGGGGATTGGCTCTGCGGGAAATCGCACTCTATAATTACTACAAAGAGTAGTAACCCCCCCCCCCCCCCCCGCACGGGAAATTGGCTCTGGTGTGGGATATCCGTAGGAGACATCCTGCTTTTGAGCCAGTTTTCCTGGGGGGAAATCCTACTCTAAA
This sequence comes from Saccostrea cuccullata, assembly GCF_032062105.1. Classification (NCBI taxonomy): domain Eukaryota; kingdom Metazoa; phylum Mollusca; class Bivalvia; order Ostreida; family Ostreidae; genus Saccostrea; species Saccostrea cuccullata. Next base: position 38,291 of record NW_026940309.1, read on the forward strand.
GCCAGTTTTCCGGGGTTAAGATTTTAGGGGGAAAACCTACTCTACAAGACCGGTATTAATCTATCGATCATTTTAAGCCATTTGAGCCGGTCTAGTCCTATCTAAATGACTGAGATAAACGTTAGAAAGAAAAACTATTACATTACATGTACGGTCATAACTACATATTCCCAAATTTACATCTATGTATAAATATGCAACACCTGTTTAATTATGATAATTTAATTATTAATTGCATTATGCATGACTTTATGGTATTGCAGGTTGGAACTCAATGTTTTGGGGACAAACCAAAAATTTCTGGAAAGTCATCTCCTTTTTTAGCACTAAAAGGAAGAAAACTTTAAAAACCAAGTTTGTGCACATTTTCAATTCGCACAGAACTTATTTAGAAAGTTTCATCAGAAAATTTAATATGTTTGGCGGACGTCGGCATTTTATATGACATAATGTATTTGATGTTCCACCGCAGACTTCAATTTCAGTTTCACATAAGGAACATTAAACGTTTTTCCATCGTGATTTAAAAAAAAAGTGGAAGCAAAAAAGTAAAAGGAATAAACTGTCCAAATGAATGGGGGCCCGTTGCTACTTCTCCATCTCGCTCTATTATCTGCCTTTGCTAAGTCCTCTAGATCAACACTCAGAAGATGCATGTAACTTATCATAACATAGAAGATAAATTTCAGAAAGAAATATGATCGATGTTAGAGACTTTCAGATTAAGCATTAATATATTGTTAACTTGTTTCCTTTCAAACAAATAAAAAAGAATTACTTCATTGTTATTTACTAAACTATGTTGTTAAAAAAATTCTGAGTGTATCCAGACGTACTCTGAAGCTGATTTTAAGAATATGCCCGAGTTTCTGATAGACAATATGTATGTAGTTTTTAGAGATCATGTCTTCCAACAATCTGTGGATACCAATTGCGCTTCATGATTAGCAGTTCAATTTTGTATTCATTTTAAAAACGTGTACTTTAAAAAATATACATGAGAAGAAAGAAACATTCGCTTAGATCTACAACTCGACGTTGTATTATCTATTAACAATACTAGTAGTTATTTCAATTCATATGTGGACTCGATATATCCCAGTATATTTGAAATAACGGATATTACAGAGTCTGACACATCTGTTTCATAATTGATTTTTTACTATAGAAAAAAGACGGTAATGAAACCTATAAACAAATCTTTATGATAAAGGTGATGACTAAGCTTTTTATCATCATTTTGCCTTACTTATGTACCAATATACCCTTATCACCGGCAGATTTGGTTTATATCTTCCATTTATATCTGCCATCTTCTCCATGGCACTTGATTCTGCTTTTGATATCATGAATAATGCTATGTGTCATCTAAAAGTTACTCTTGTATTTTCTGTCTTTGCTCTACTCCCGATTTTTAGTGTTTTAGTAGAATTTAGGGTTAGATTACGGTCCGTTATCTCCATGTTTAAATAATTTATAAACGTTATATCGCTATCATTTTAAAATATGGTTTTAGAGGTCAGTAAAAAAAGTTAGCGGAATTAAACTAGGTAAATCAATGAATTATATCATATTAATAATACATATATCGTTCCTATGAGAGTCCACGCATAATATGAAAAAAGTCATTTTGTTTAGGCGGTAGAATCTTCAAAGTGTGGGAAATCGCGACGACCAAAGATGATTTCTAAAATAGCATCAACTGACAGTTATTTGCATCAAATTCCATACTTGTCTCTACAAGTGAAATATATGGGTGAAATTTGCTGCAAGTGGCTACACTTCAAAACAATCCTACCGCTCTATGGCTAAAAGTAATAATGGTGTCCAAACATAAAGGAAAAAATCGCCAAGGAACATAAAGCAAACAAAAGAATGCAAAAACAAACAAACAAATTCTATTTTTATGTAAAGATTTTTATTACTATGCATTGTAGTAGTTATTTTCAATAATCATCAATGTGTATATAAAATTATTTCCTGTATTTACTTTTTTGTAAACACTACAGACGTTCTGATCGTAAAAAGGAGAAACATTAATATTGACATGCCAAAATGAGATCCAAATAACCAAATTAAAAAAAAATAAAATAAAACTAGAGCCGAGCTCGTTGCAAAGCAACGAGTAGATCTTCCGTTGGAGCTGTGGACAGGAAGTACCGACCTTGAGTCAAGGTCACTGCACCTTCTTATGTGAACAACCTTTCTTCTCGGCATTAGCCTCTAGAGAATCTTAATTACAAAGTTATGCTTACCCCCAGTAAACATTTTTTTCTCTGTCAGTGACCTTGATTTGCCAGAAAGGCCTTTGATCAGGGTCATGACACAACCTCCAATCATAAGTAATCTATGTTTCAAGTAAGAGCCTCCAATGATTTTCACTTACTTATTCATAGCGTGGGAAAGAAAATATTTCTTCTGTCAGTGACCTTGATCTTAACAGGAAAACCTTGGCTCTGTGTCAAGACAAACCCTCAATCTGAAAAAAAAAACTTTTAGTGATTAGAAATTCATAACCTTGACAGGACAACTTTTCTGTCATTGGCCCTGACTTTGTTAAAATGATCCTATTTTAAGTCATCTAAAAACAGTGGACCATAAGCAATCTGTATCAAGTATGAACTTATAAAAACAAATATAGTCCAGTTTGAAATGATACTATTTTCTGAGTCAAAATTTAAGAGAAACCTTTCTGTCACAAGCAATCTCTGTATCAAGTGTGAGCTTACAGATATTCTCGATTACATATAAATGACTGCGACAAAACATTAATTTTTTTTCCCAGTGACCTTGAATTTGACGTAATTTTGCACTGAATCAATATAATGACACATCCTAGGATCATTGGAAATCTTTGTATCGAGTATTAGCTTCCGGTTTCTTTAAGTTATATTCTAGCCTTCTGGGGAAAACTTTGAGGGACAGACAGACACCTGCACAGTTAAACAGACAATTAAATTCCCAACCCATCCACCCTACCCCCCAAAATACACAATCACTTTCGGGGGTATAATTTCCTATGTTAAATTTAAATACCTATTCTGGTCATAATTTGAAAAAAGTAAGCTTTCTTATGTCAGGAAGCTTTCATAAGTATGTTTTCTCATTCTTGCCCAGAAGTTCCTAAGAAAATTTTTTTAAAACGACCCCTTCTTTATTTTAATAACCGTTTTCTTCATTCATTATTTTCATTTTATATCCCCCAAGGTCGCCCGCATAGCGCAGTGATTAGAGCGCCAAAATGAGAGGGTAGTTGTGGTAGTTGTGATATACTTAGTGCACTTCTCCAAAGATTGCTCTAAGCATCACTGAAAATTTAATGCTTCTGTTGCGAGTGCTTTTTGAGAAAAACTGCCGGACAAAGTGACCCTCTAAAAATCACTAAATCGCAGAAAACTCCGAACCGGAAGTGATGTCATCAAGATAAAAAAAATAATATCTATCTAGAATTTGTGATGTTCTATCAGACCTGAAAGTTTCATGAAAATCGATCTAGCTGTTCTCGAGAAATCGCGCGCACAATATCGGTAAGAAAAAAAACAATAATAAAAATAGTGGAAAAGAAACCTAAGAAAAACAACTAGAGCAAAGCTCGTTGCAAAGCAACGAGTAGGTCTTCCGTCATGTTTGACCGGAAGTAGCTTTGATTTTTAACAGAAATAAGAAATAACGTCAAAAAAGGTTTGAATCCTCTAAATCTATGTTTATAAATGCAAAATAAGCCATTTTTCCTACTTCTGGTTTGACCGGAAGTGACAAGGACGGGCGGAAAAATAATTTTTAAGCTCCCAGAGACATATGTTACCAAAAAAACTTGTCAAGAACGGCAAAATACGCGTTTTCCGACTACTTCCGGTTTTGCAGGAAGTGACGATGCCGGACGTATTTTGACGACTCCAATAGATTAAGCTTGACATTTTGAACAACTTTCCTTATTTGACGTATTACAGATTGTCAATACTTTTTGAGATATAAAGTTAAAATTTTCGGCCCCTTCAGGCCCTTAATGTAAGGGACCAACCATTTTCTCGAGATGTCATTTGAAAGTTCTTGGAATTCTGCACATTTTTTTTCTACATGCTTAAACAAAATATTTCTAGGTAAAAAGTTATCGTATAAAAGGTGGTAAAAATTTTGAAATTCTTGATAGGACTATTTTCGGGCCATAGCGAGCGTCGGCACTTCGTACTTAATTTGAAAAAAGTAAGCTTTCTTATGTCAGGAAGCTTTCATAAGTATGTTTTCTCATTCTTGCCCAAAAGTTCGTAAGAAAATTTTTTTAAAATGACCCCTTCTTATTTTTACTAACCGTTTTCTTCATTCATTATTTTCATTTTATATCCCCCAAGGTCGCCCGCATAGCGCAGTGATTAGAGCGCCAAAATGAGAGGGTAGTTGTGGTAGTTGTGATATACTCAGTGCACTTCTCCAAAGGTTGTTTTAAGCATCACTGAAAATTTCATGCTTCTGTGTTAAGTACTTTTGAGAAAATTGCCGGACAAAATGACCCTCTAAAAATCACTAAATCGGAGGAAACTCCAAACCGGAAGTGACGTTACCAAAATAAAAAAATATATATCTAGAATTTTTTTATGTTCTATCGGACCTGAAAGTTTCATGAAAATCGATCGAGCCGTTTTCGAGAAATCGCGCGCACAAAATCAGTAAGAAAAAAAAAAATAATAAAAATAGTGGAAAAGAAACCTAAGAAAAACAATAAGGTCTTCCGCTGAAGACGGAAGACCTTAATAATGTCTTCCGCTGAAGACGGAAATTCTTAATAAGAACTAGAGCCGAGCTCGTTGCAAAGCAACGAGTAGGTCTTCCGTCCTGTTTGACCAGAAGTAATTAATATTTTTAAACACAGAGAAATGACGTCTCTAAAGATTTAAATCATCCAAATCTATGTTGAAAATTGCACAAGTAAGCCATTTTTTACTACTTCCTGTTCGACTGGAAGTGACGTTGACGGACGGAAAAATTAAGTTTTTTGCTTCCAATGACAAATATTTCCCAAAAACGTGTCAAGAACGGCAAAAATATGCATTTTCTGATACAAAATGGTGATATATAGGGGTCAAAAATTAGAACGCCTAAAAGAGCGAAAATTTACACATATTTTCCTTTTTATCTTCTAAATCAAAAATGTTTTGTAAAAACATATAGAACAAAATTTGTGCAGAATTACAAGATCTTTCAATTGATATATCGGAAAAAGGGCTGACCCCTAAATTAAGGGATCTAGAGGGGCCGAATGTTTTTTCCAGATATTTCAAAAAGTATTGCGAATTTGTTATACATCAAAGAAGCAAAGTTGTTCAAAATCTCTAGTAGAATCTATTGAGATCATCAAGATACGTCCTGTGACGTCACTTCCGGCCAAACCGGAAGTATACAGAAATCGAAAAACAAAAAACCAGCATGACCAACTTCAATCCTTCTGTTATCTAAAATCAGTAGAATTTCTGCTCCAGCTTTTGCGGTTTCTGAGCCTTTGTCTGGAAATGAAAGCCTATAAATATTCGTTTAAAGGGGAATAACTCAAAAGCGGAAGTAATTTTTAAAATGTTAGAAACATTCTGATAGAGTTTATTAATGTCTATAACGTCTGAAAATTTGAGCAAAATCCGTTGAGAAATGAGTGAGATATGAGGCCTCAAAATTGGCGTCTAGGAAAAGGGAAAAAAAAGAATATTATATTAAGAATAATCTTAATCATCAGAATCAGTAGAAACAAAGAACAAAGAAGTCCATAGTTTCGGTATGTCAATAAATATTTAAATTATTTATCTTCATGCATTGATTGAATTAATAACCTAAATTGTCTTAAATCATCCAATTAAGACTACTTCAACTTTAAACAGGGAATATGATAATCAACTTGTTTTTATAAATTATGTAAAGTTGGTGTACAAGTTTGTAAGGAGTTTAAACATCTTAACAAAGGGTTTTTTTAAGTCGCAAGTTGTTGCCAAGAGGGCAATAAAATTGAACAAATAAATGTGCATTATTATTTCAAATGATCCTTGGTTTAATTTATTGCGTATTTACACTAGGACCTGAATTAGCCCCTTCACGGTAACTGCGGTACAACTCTTTTGCAAGGCAAAATGATAAGGTCTGGCGAAGTTTTTATTGACAGATAATTAAACAATTACTTTTACGTCATATTTCACCAAAATATATCATTTTGCCCTGCAAGATAGCAGTACCGTTATTACCGTGAATCGGACTATAATACCAGGTAGATCCAATTTTTGTTTTAGACTTTACATCAAACTATATATAAACTTAGTTAAAAGCCTCTTACCCAGTCAATTGTTCGATGCACTTTTTGGATCAATGCCAAATATTATCTTAGATCAGAATACTTTATTATCCTTTCAGATGCAAATATTTGTTTGAGTCGAATCAATGGATACAACAGTGAATTATTTAGTCTACTTGAATAAGACTAAGGTCTCACAACACGCTCTAAAATAAAGAGCAGGAAATACTTGCTAAAATCAAAGGAATTTCAATATTTTACGCTTGCACAAAAGTGAAAGTAGTTTTAAAAGTTTTTTGAATGCTGCAGACACTATATACTGTATAAATATATATTAATATATCATAAGCATATTCTAAAACCTAACGGTTGGTTAAGAAAACTAAAATAGAAAGAAAATTATCAGTCATAAATGTTGATATACATTGAAGTTAGTTTTCAATATACATGTACCAATGGTTTAAACAAAGTCAATAATTTCCACTAACATTGTTTATCTTCATAATTAAGCGAAATGAAAAGTATATTCTACACACCATATAATTTGGCAAATAAAAAAGCGCAAGCCATTATCAAAGTATTTTCCATTGATTTCAAAGATAGCTTTTCACTCCCTCCAGTTGCACAACATGTTGACTCTCTACAGCATTTTGGATTGCATTTATTTCCCTCCCACTTGCATTCTTCGTTTACATTCTGGCAGCAATCTTCTGGACAGTTATCAACAGTCTCCCCTGGATCGCATACTTTATTAAAGCAGGTGTCCGGCATGTTGTCAACGGATCTCTTTTTATTCTGAGGGTATTGCTTTTTGCATTTTTTCCTGAAACACCAGGTGAAAATCCAGCAGGTTCCTGGAATTGAATTATACCAGTGTTTGCATCCTCCACTCACACTTTCCTGTCCCGAACAGCCTCCGCAGCTAAGCGTTTCCTGATGTGTCCCATCTCCTTTGGAATTATCAACTCCACATCTGTCACAGTACGTTGTGGAGGATGCACTTTGATATGTTGTACCATCGCAAGAGTTATCAGAGGCACCACAGTTATTACAGCAAATGTAGAAATGAACACCTGAAGTTCCACCCCAATTGAAATAATTGCATTTTCCTTGTTGTGGTTGGTCCCCAGTTCTTCTCTTTTCTCGATCAAGCGCAAAGTCGGACACGACAAAAGGAATGAGTAAAACCCACTGAAAGAAAAGGAGCAGCATTATTTTTATGATATGAATGAAATGCGTCTTTTACGTTTTCCGTCCTTTTCAATTCTATGCTATGAGCACAAACGGGAAGTTCTTCATATCTTATCGCTTCAATAAAAAGCAAAAATCGTTAGGATATAAATACCATTTTTTATGCATTTGTCAGCAATATTTTCCTTGTGCACCTCAAGGTATCACACCGGTAATTGTCCAATCAAAATGAACTTAATGTACAAATGTACGTCCATATATATATAATTAATATTCTTCTCTTTTGAGACGTTTTTCTATTTTTTTCCAAGCCATTTTTACAACTTTGGTACCAGTGCCTAGTAAGTTTTGTGTACTTTGTGAATAAATAAAGGTTTTTGACAGGAACTATTCTTTCAGAGCATATGAGGCTACTTCCTGTGATGCACTCGAGGTGTTTATAAATACTGTGAAAACACGTGGATTTGAGGGTAGCCCTGTTTGCAGATGGAAAAAGTCCGAAAATGCCGTGTAGGTACCCTGTTTTTTGGTGTCAGCTAATGTGACAGGTAATGTTTAACACCTCCTGCTAAATATTTTTTCATGTAAACAAATATGTATACCCGATTTTTAAAGATTTTTTATTCTATATAGAATTATATAGTGAAAACAATTACCAGTGTGATACCTTAAAGTTGATTATGAAAAATCATTTAAATCATTATTAAAGACATTTTTCATTTTTAAAAGGCATATTTCAATAAAATATGTGATTTTATTAACTTTTTGTTTGAAAACACACAATTTTAAAATTAGAATTAGAATTTACATTATTTTTCACAGATTTCTGTGTTAAAATTAACAATAGGTTATTTTTTACACTCAATACTTTAAAATATGAGTAAAAAGGTAGAATTATGCATCTAAAATGTGGAAAGAAGTCAGAGAATGTTGTTTTTTTCATTTTATATGACTTAACATTATTTGCACCAGCTGACCGCAGTCAATTATAGTGTCTACAGACTTTGCGGTAAAGGGTGTTAAAGCTAATTTTTCAAGAATAGACTAATTCTAGGTTTGCAAATGAATTTTCAACACAAGCGACAACTGCGATAAAATGTAAACAAGTAAAATATGTTCTCACAGAATGAAAATTTCTACAAACACATGGTTTATTTCAATTTATTCACACCTCCAGTGATACATATATTACCCCTTACCAAAGTAAAAGTATTGCAGCAATATTGCCGCTATATTGCGGCAACATTGCAGCAACACATTTTTGTCACCAGAAGCAAGCCTTTTGGGTTAGTGAAATATCACCGCTAGTGGCAACAACTTCTGGTGACATTCTGGCAATACTGCCAGAAAAAAAACTTTCTGGCAGTATTGCCAGAATGTTGCCAGAATGTTGCCAGAAGATCTAGGATTACCCATTAGGCATTTGTGAGCATGCTCAGTCATTTACTTCCTCTTTTTAAATAAAATGGAGGGAATTCAAAAGCAAGAATGTTTTGCTTCATTATTGAATGGTATCAAGTTAATTGAGTTGTTAATTGTGTACAATAGGATTAGACATGATGACTAGTAAGACTGAATAATGTGGAATAGCCAGAAAAAAAGAATTTCAGCAGTTTCCATGACATGGCCTTTTGAAAAAATTAAAAGAATGTCTTACTCTGTTTTCATTATATATAATTAAACTTGGTAAGTCAAAACCATATTCTTTTTTAGATGAATGATTCTATGGAGATAAAATAAGAAAAATTATATGTATTTCAACTAGTGCTTGTGATGCATGTATACTATACTTGTATGTCTAAGATATATCATACCATTGTTGCAGGAAAAGAGGAATGCATGTTATCAACTAAATACAAGAACATATATATAATTAATTTATTGCATATAAATTTGAATACCTGCAAGAAAATGATGATTCTATATATGTTGGAAATTACAAACAAGCTATATATTATACATCATACTGATTAATTGGCATTGGGGAATATGTGATGGGCAACTAATTAAGGTTATTTGACAAATGATGCAGAGTTGCTGGACATTTTCATAGTGGCATATTAATATTTTTTATACACGCATTTTTTATGTGCCTGGATTGATAGATTGGGGGCGCATACTGTTTTTGTGTTGTCTGTTTGTAAACTTTAACCTCTGCCATAAGTGATAACTTTCGAACCAATGAGAGATAGAAACTTCATATTTGGTATGCATACTGCACTTATTAAGTCCTTTCGAATGACACCAAGGTCATGTCCTTGTGAACTTGACTGTGACCTATATGTTAAAAATAGTTTTTTTTAATTAAATATTCACCATTATTTAAAAACCATGAGAAATAGAGACTATATATTTAGTAACCTTAGCTGTGACAATAGATTTTTTGAACCTTCAACATAACTTTTGAACCGTGAAAGATGGCAACCTTATATTTGGTATGCATTCTCCACTAATTATGCTCTTTCAAGTGATACCAAGGTCAAACCTAAAGTCAGACCTAAACCTCCACCATAAATTTTGAACCATAAGAGATAGAGACTTCATATTTAGGATGCATATTCCACTAATTAAGTTCTTTCAAATGACACCAAGATCAATGACCTTGTGACTTTGACTGTGACCTATATTCTAAAAATGGTTTTTCAAACTTTGTTGCAGCCTAAGGCATAAAGTGTTTCAAAAACACATCTTTTTTCGACAAATTTTTTCTTTCTTTTTAAAGAATAGCATAAGCTTAAGTAGCTATTTCTTACTGACTCTGTAGCTTATTATGCTATTGATTTTTATGTTCCTCAGCATAATTTGTTAATTGTTAGACTGATAGATCATTTTTTCTATTGAATACCATTTTATATAGGTAGTACTGCAGTGTCCCAATATTGCTGCAGCAAAACCTGACATTGCCGCAACACCTTTCTGGCAATATTGCCGCAAATCTAATTTACATACGAAAAACGATATTGCCGCAATATTGCTGCAATATACTGCCAGAATGTTGCTACAATATTGCCGCAACACTTTTCTGCTTTTTTTTGGCAATATTGCCGCAACACTTTTCTGGCAATATTGCCGCAAATCTAATTTACATACGAAAAACAATATTGCTGCAATGTATTGCCAGAATGTTGCTGCAATATTGCGGCAATAATGCCAGCAGATGTCGCCAGAAGGTGAGTATTTTGGTAAGGGACTGCATTTGAAGAATAGAAAAAAATAAATGAGTCAAATCTGTCTAATAAACTTAATACATAAGCTACATAAGTAAAATTCATTAAGAATTTTTCACAGGAAGAAAGGTTATGACCAAAAAATTTTTAAATACTGTCAGAGTCTGCATGACAATACTTATTCTGAGTTCTAACTATGCATCATATATGTAGTGCAGAAGGTCACTTAGCACCATGGCATGCCTCTTGTGGTTGTCAGGACTTTATTCATGATTTCGCAGCTAACATTCATGTTTTTTTTTCAGTCTGTCGGAGACTGTTTTTTGTTATTTTTTCATTTATATGTAGGTGTTGACTGTCACTTTTGATTTAAGTCTCAGTCAGTGATGCTTATATGAGCATGGTCTATTAAGTGTATAATTGTACTGAAATATTAATAAATTGCAAATTTAACTGATGAAGAAATTTGGCATATTTACATAATTAAAATATCAGAATAACTGTATTTCAGCTAATAAGGTGCACCTTTCCTCTCAGATCACCTCCTATAAATTTTATCAGCAGTTTTTGTACACCCAACCACCTCAAAGAATCATGGAAGATGTCCTGAAACTGGTCTCTGTGATGCATTTTGTAACATATAAAAGTGTTCAAATTCATGAAAATGTTTTAAATTTATATTTATATTTCAGAATTTAAATTTTCCTCTTTTATGTAAATTTGATGAAACAAAAAGATATAATCTTACATATTTAATCATGGAAATTCATTAAACACCTTTGGAATTCCTGAGAAAATCCATGAAAAGAGAATAATTATGCATGTTAAATTGAAATTTTATGGCTAATTTGTGTCTTAAGAGAAAACCAGTTACATAAATCACAACAATAAATTACATCTGAATTGTTGTCTCCATTTTCTTATCATCAAAGCCAGTTTAATGGAGTGTGGGAGCTGTCAAGAACCTCCCTAGGTGCTGATATCATTGAGACTGCCCTGAGTTACAACACAGCATTTAGATAAACTTGTGCACAGCAGCTTGTAGACAAATACCTAGGCTTTATTTGGAACATAAATTGACCAGATACAGTTTTCATTATCAACTAAGTATTTAACAATTTCTGTATTTTTGGTCATTTTTTGAAGGGGTAAATGCAACTTTGTTATGTTATAATTACATAATGGTCTTAGACTTGTAAACTCTTTTTTGTTTGTGGTGAAGAACAAAGCATATACTCTCCACAGATAAACAACTGGTTGCCAAGCTTACTCTTTTAATGATGAAATTCTGCTTCAAAAGATGCACAAAGAACTGCTTCCAGAGTGCTCTCTGGAGTAAGGGAGATAAATGCTTCATATCTTCAGAAATACTGTGAAATCACAAATTTTCGTGGGGTTTAATTTTCGTTGTTTTCGAGGTATGATGAGACCCACGAATTCATGTCCACCACGAAATGTAAAATATCACATACAAAAGTACTCATAAATTCTTCGATCCACGAAATCAAATCCCCACGAACCAAGAGATTTTTCTCAAACCACGAAAATTTGACCCCACGAAAATATGTGATTTTACAGTAAGGGGATTTAGATCACCAGACTTAAGGATGTTTGGGACAATTATTTAATGAATCTCAGGTGCAAAAATGGAAAAAAAATCGAACACCTTCAAAGGTCCTTCAAGGTGTGCACATAAGAAATTTCAAATTTAGGTCAACATTTCACTGGGTTTGAAAAATTGAATAATTCTTTTTTTATTTAGCTCACTTGAGCCGAAGGCTTCAAGTACATGTCGACTTTTGTATTTCATACTTATCCAATAAACCCCTGTCCCACCAGGGCTGCGTCCTCACGGCGACTGCACGGCGTCCTCAAAAAAATGCAAAACGCCGAGGTGATCGCAGTAGAGTCTCATACAGCGCCGCGACAACGCAGCGAGATCTCCACTGAACGCCGTAGGGTCGCGAAGGGTCTTCTAGAACGCCAGGGGACGGCGATCACTTTGGGCATGCACAAAGTACGCGCCGTGTGATCGCGGTCTGATAAGAACGCAGTAGAAACGTAGTATGATCGCCGTAGCAGCGCGGTGAGATCTCCAACAACGTAGTGGGAGCTCCGTACGAACGCCGTGAAGACGCACATGATCGCGGCACGAACGCAGTGATAGTAGACTGCGCTTCCACGGAGACCTCACGGAGATGTCACGGAGTCCTTGGAGATGTCACTGCGTTTCTATCGCGTTCTTACGGCGCTTCTAATGAGATTTATCGTCTTGTGATTTTTTCGACTGCGACTACACGGCGACAGCACGGAGTTGTCACTGCGATCATTGCACTCCCATGGCGTCTTTACAGCGTCCGTTTGCGATCACAATGCGCTTTCACGGCGTTGTTAGAGCGTTGTCAGCCAGCTCAAAAAACAGGAGCAATGGGATCATATTTGATCAGCAATGATTCCAACGTATTTGTTGCAATAGGAGAATTTAAGTGAAAAAAATGGAAGATAAAATTACACAAGAACTTGTTCTGTTGTTTCAAATAAATTTTGTAGAAAACTTTTCAGTGTGTTTATTTATTTATTTTTTTTTTTGCATTCACAATAAAATCAAAGAAAATCTAACAACACATCTGAACCGATAAAATTGAAAAAAGAAAAGCAGTTTAATCATAAAATCATTAATTTTAAATAATAATTATTAGAAGTCTTTTCATCGTGTAACTTGAATCTTTAAAAAAAATGTTTTACATACCTTCTGAATATATATCAATGAGTATAGAACGCATTGTGAACGTATTGTGAACGCAACCAGCGCAGTGAGAACGCCGTGAACACGAGGTGAATACTCCTAACGCTTAGTGAAAACTCCGCGGAAGCGCAGTCAATCATCGAGAGATCTCCATTGGAACGAGTTGAACGCCATAAGATCGCCGTAGAATCGCGTCCGTCGCCGTAGGGCCGCCGTGACATCTTCATATTGTGAAAATTTTACAGAAATTTGTGCAATTTCCCTGCGATTCAACGGCGTTTTAAAAAAATTAACAACGCCGTAATGACTCCGTGTGAACGCAGCTTGGTTTGACAGGGCCTATATCCGTCATTCTCATTTTGTACATTTTCTATTAAACATCTTCTTTTCAACTTGTGTCTTATTTGTGTAGTTGATACGCCAGAACTTTTGCTTACAGGTATCAGAATGCACTGAATATTCTTTTAATGATAAGCAACATCCCAAAGATAATTTGTTGCTATTATGATAAAAATTACAAATTACTAAATAACGAACACAGGGACAATACAATCATCAGCTCCTTTGCGAGTATTACGTCACGGTCATAAAAAATTTGCTTAATGGCAAAATCATAATGTAGAAAATTAAGAAAAGTATTAACTTTTTAAACAATTAACAATAAATATATTGTTGTTTTTTAGTTTTACGTTGTTTAAATTACTATTTATGGATATCTCATTCGTAAGAGAGAATGAGTAGTAAAAAGTATTTTTATTATAAATTCAACACTATTTTATGGAAATTTTGTTAAGGGAACGTTATGCAAATAAGCCAAAGCCTTCGCTTAGAAAAGAAGTTTTTTTAACAAAATAAATTCATGTATTTTTCTGTTACTTTTATTACCATTACATTTTTTAATATTTAATTTAACAAGATTGAAGTTCATATCAAAAAAAAAAAAAACAAAAAAAAAACAAAAACAAAAAGCAACCAAACAAAAAAAAAATAACAGCATAAAAAACTCATCAAACACGCTATTTACATTCTCGTGATTGTTGCTGAGATACGAATTCAAGATAAGCAATTTTTTTTACAATATCAAGTGCAGAAAATCAAGAAAATGCCATACATTTATGTGAAAAGTACTTTCCAAACTATAGCAGTGACCAAGCATCGTCTTTTCAAGGGGGGGGGGGGGGGCAACAAGAGAGAAAAAATAATTTACCTGAAAAAAGTTGACACGAAAAAAAGTTAAAGAAAGAAGGAGAATTGCCAAAACTCGGAAATTCTATTTCAGTTGGGGGACGACTTCTTTCAGTACATTTGTTTCATACATCACATACACTTTACCCTTATTTCACTGTACTGTAACAAAAAGTAGGGGGAGGGAGGGAACCGACCTTTCAATTAACATTTGCAATAGTCAAGTTTGAATTATAGAAAAAAGTGGGGGGGGGGGCTGCCCCCCGTTGCTACTAGCCTGTAGAATTAATGTTCCAAGGAACACATGTTGCCGGCTTTTAACCTCATTAAAGATGTAACTAGATCAAAGAGTACTCAGCTATCTAATTGCTATTATCATATACAGTGTAGGTTATGCAAGAAAAAAGATCCACGGATAGTAAGACTGCATTAGAATCTGAAAATCAGAAATACAAATCCCTAACCCCTCAGAGCTGCTAAAATATTTTTTTTATAAATTAATTTAATGTGTGATTTTAATATATTAAACACAAAAAGAGGACTGGTATTTACTCTTTTTAGCTCACCTGAGCCGAAGACTAAAGTGAGCTTTTCTGATCAAAATTTGTCCGTTTTCTGTCGTTGTCGTTGTTGTGGTTGTCGAAAACTTTTCACGTTTACATCTTCTTCTCAGGAACCACTGGGCCAGTTCCAACCAAACTTGCCACAAAAGTATCCTTGGGTAAAGGGGATTCAAGTTTGAACAAATGAAGTGCCATTCCCTCTTCCAACGGGAGATAATTATGAATTAATGAAAAATTAATGGCATCTTTAAAATCTACTTCTCCAGAACCATTGGGTCAGGAAAGATGAAACTAATGTGGAAGAATCCTCAGGTAGTGTAGATTCAAAGATTCCAGTTTGTTCAAATCATGACATCCGGGGGTAGAGCGGGGTCCAAATGGTAGATCAAAATTTTACATAGGAATACATTGGAACATTCTTTAAAAATATTATTCTCCCAAACCATTAGGCCAGCAAAGATGAAACTCATGTGGAAGTATCCTCAGGTAGTGTAAACTCAAGTTTGTTCAAATCATGACCTCTGGGGGTAGGGCGGGGCCAAAATGGCTGATCAAAGTTTTATATAGGAATACATAGGAAAATTCTTTAAAAATACTTTTCTCCAAAACCATTGGTTGTGTAAATTCAACTATGTTCAAATCATGATCCCCGAGGATAGGGTGGGGTCACAATGGCTGATTAAAAATTTACAGAGGAATACATAGGAAAAAATCTTTTTTTTAAAATCTTCTTCTCAAGATTAGCAAAGCTATGATTGGTGATATTAATATCGAAACGTCCTCAGTTAGAGTTAATTCAGGTTTGTGCATATCATGACCTCTAAGGGTAACGTGGGGTCATAATGGGCAATGAAATCTTTACATAGAAATATATAGGAAAAACCTTTAAAACTTTTCTTCTCAAGTATTGCAAAATTATAAATGTATGTTTTATTGAAATAGTGACATTCTCAAGTTATAAAAAAATTCAAATCCCCCCCTTCCCCCCCACAAATAAACTTCAATACTGAGATGATTTGTGTTTTTTTTAAACTAGCCCATGTCCTCATGGGCCTCTTGATATTATTAATCTGTAAGGTAAGAAAGTCAAGATATTTTATGTTACTGTATACAGGGTTATTTTCGCCCTTTCACACTTGCAAACAATTTTTCCCCGTTTTAAATTCGCCCAGTCATAGTTTTGTTTAAGAAATTATACTCTTTTCTTTGATTTCGCCACGTTTTAAATTCGCCCAAATGAAGATAGGGCGAAAGGGGCGAAAATAAAACGGGGGCGAAAATTTCCCTGTATACAGTAATTATTTCTCGAACTGGTCCAACGTTAAAAAAACAGAAAAGAATATGGTGAGGGTTTTTTTTAGCTCACCTGAGCCGAAGGCTCAAGTGAGCTTTTCTGATCAAAATTTTTCCGTTGTTTGTTGATGTCGTTATTGTCGTTGTTGTCGTTTTCGTCGACGTAAACTTTTCAAATTTCATCTTCTTCTCCAAAATCACCACAAACTATCCTTGGGTAAATGGGATTCAAATGTGTTCAAATGAAGGGGCACCTCCTCTTTCAAAGGGAGATATTTATAAAAAGGGATAAATTAATTGTATCTTTTAAAAATCTTCTTCTCCAAAACCAATGGGCCAGGAAAAATGAAACTAATGTGGAAGCACCCTCTGGTAGTGAAGATTCAAGTCTGTTCCAATCATGATCCTCGGGGGTAGAGTGGGGTCACAATGGGGTATCAAAGTTTAACATAGGAATACATTGAATAAATCTTTACATTTTCTTCTCAAGAACCACTGGGACAGGAATATGGCAAGCCCTTTTACTATTTATTCGTGAACTAAAAATTTTCTCTCAATAAGAGAGATATCTCTCTAGCATATAGAGATATCTCTTAAGCTTATAGAGATATGTCTTTGACTAAAAGAGATATCTTTATACCCCAGAGAGATATCTCTTTTTGTGAGAGAGATATCTCTTTTACTTAGAGAGATATCTTTATAAGCTACAGAGATATCTCTTAAAGCGAGAGAATATCTCTTAAATTTAGAGAGATATCTCTTTAACAAGGTTAAAAGAGATATCTTTCTTTGTAAGAGAGATATCTCTTTAGATTTTCAAAAAGAGGTATCTTTATAAGCTTAAGAGATATCTCTTTTAATGAATGAGATATCTCTTTTCTAGTGAATAGAATAATTAATTCTCCACTTTAAAACGAAAGTCAAACAGGAAGTAAATCTCTGGAATAGTTTCGATGTTATAAGAAAAAAGGCTGAGCAATTAGCAATGACCCAGAATAATACATGTGCTCTATGTAGACAAAAATGCTATAAATCCTTTACTTAAAACAAATAAAAATCGTAGCTTCGTTGACAAAATTTAAAAAGATTAATATTCAGGAAAACGAAAGTAAGAATGTATATAATCTCAAATGCAATGTACCGAATTTTCTCAGTTTATTTTTAATTTGAGTATTTCCGTCAATAAAAAGCTTACTTCCGGTAAGGGAGAAGTAATTTGAAATGGAATTTAAATAAAAAAAATTGAAGAGAGATATCTCTTTGCAACAAAGAGATATCTCTTTTTGCTTGAGGTATATCTCTTTTAGACACTTTCGAAAGATATCTCTTTCTTATTAAGAGATAACTCTTAAGATAAACGGAGAAAGATATCTCTTTTACTTAAAGAGATATCTCTTTAAGTAAAAGTGATATCTCCAAAACTAAAAGAGATATCTCTCTAGGTGAAAGAGATATCTCTTTAACGTTTAGAGATATCTCTTTTCACGAAAGAGATATCTCTAAAGGAGAAAGAGATATCTTTCAAAGTGGAAGAGATATCTCTCTAAGTTTAAGAGATATCTCTCTAAGTTTAAGAGATATTTCTCTAAGTTTAAGAGATATCCCTTTCTCATAGAGATATCTCTTTAAAATGAGATATATCTCTTTAAGTTGAGAGATATCTCTATTTTTTAAGAGATATCTCCCTAAAATGAGAGATATCTCTGTAATTTTAAGATAAATTTTATTTTTCGAATAAATAGTAAAAGGGTTTGCCATACAGGAATGATGAATCTTATTTAGAAGCATCCTCTGGTAGCGAAGATTTAAATTTGTTATGAACAAAGTTTAGGTATCCAATATATAAATAGGGAAGTTCAAATTCATTTTAGCTCTGTGGAATATTAAGAATATTCAAAACTGACATATGATTTTGAAGAATTTCTTCCTCAGAAAGGGAAGTATGAGTATAAGTTGGATTACCACTTATAGAATTAATCAAAGTTCTTCTAAAATACAATGTGTTTAATGGGCATTACAAACGAAGACAATGTTGTTACCTGCTTTGTCGGCAGGTACCAGTACGTACTGATAATGTAATCTATCTAATTCTTTTTTCACCTCTGGATTATTGAACAAAGAAGGATAGATGGTTTTAATGTTGCCCCTCAATCTTTTAATACGCGACTTTAACATGGGTTTGAAACATTTAATCCATTCTGACAAAGTGTCAACGTCTTTTTTTCATATCTGGCCCATCGTCTGGCGTAATTTTCAATAGAATCCATAATATTTATGAAATTCCGACGCCAGTTGAAGGATCGGGGTTCCATATATTTAGGACCTTTTATAAAAAGTGATCTAAGGTCCTCATTATTAACTATATTTACGTCATCCGTAATAAACGTGTCCAGCAGGATTATAGTTACTGAACTGATATTTGCCTTTACCGAGCTATTTGCTTAGATGAGCGATGTGGCCCCTGGGCCTCTTTTTTGTTTCATGAGCACCTGACAGAAATTACTTTTAATGCATTTACTTTACACCTAATTTTTGTTTAATTCTATAATATAATTGATGATTTGGTAATTTGCTTAAATCAGTATTAAATCATCTTCAGTCTTAGGTTTTTGGTATCGGTAACCATCTTTTAATATAAATGTCTGTAGTCATGAACAAAAAACTTGCATTTCTTTAGAGAATTGTTTCTTTTCTATCTCTAATTTCACTCTGACAATGAATTGGAAAGCTCTGACTCCATTTTATGGGATACCCATGGCCCAAACTATTACACAAGGATGGTGTGTTTTAGCTTTTAGACAATGATTCCTAAGGTATTACATAATTTTTCAGGGAAAAAGTTAATCCAAATAGCTTTTTAAGTTTTGTCTTGACTAAGTCTCCGCCTTTTTGTAAAATGCAACTTAGTCCAAGTTTAGTCAATGATTAAGTCCGAACTAACCTTATGCCTGGTTGTAGGCCTTCTTGTGACAAACAAATGACGGACATAATTAGTATTGCATGCCAGGCCATCAACAATAGTGGGAAACATGAGATAATTTTCATAACGGGCGAACCTTATATTTCCATTTCATTGTGAAATTAAATTGTAGATTTAGACTTTAAAAATGCAAACATAGATTTAAACTACACGAGGATTCCCATCCCAGTTACAATAGTCCTCGCCCACTGACGTCAAGCACAAAGGGAACCGCACGAGATTTACATGCATATTTTGGCCCCTTAGCGTCAGAGACAGATGGCCACGAGATCAGCATGCATAATAGGTTCCTTAGCTCCTGACTTATCGACCTAACTAATTTACATTTCGGTAGATTCATCAAGAAATCAACTCCGCTAACTTTCAAAGAGTTATCGCAGAGAAAAAAAAAATAGAAATGGAAATATTTTTAGATAAAAAATTCAAAGCGCCTAGATCAAGGTCATAAAATCACTCATTCATTCATTCTGTTTGTGTTTAAAACTCATTTTCGAGCGATATCTAAAAAAGCCTTTGAACTTTTGGAATGAAATTTAATACCAGGACTTTATGTGACCCTGACTACCCCTCTGAAAGTGACCTACATGTATCACAACCCTCCTGATATGTGTATGCTTTGTTTTTAACCTGAGGACACATATTCTCTGAATAAGCCTGTTTTATGATTTAATGTAATACATGTAGTCAACACGCTGAACACCATTTTAGTGTTTGAATTGGAGCCTTAATTTACACTAAATTTTGATTATCATTAATTTAAAAGAATTGATGGTGATTTAATTTGTATCGTTATATACACTCCGACAGAGCAAACGAGAGAACACAAAATGAATTACTTTTATTTAATATTTTTTAGATATATTTCAAGTATAATCTCAATATTCTCAAAATGCAAAGACACCAGCTTAAGTAATTCATAACTAGATAATGATTCACATAAGTTCCCCGAACATATTCTACTGATTGTTCAAAATTAATGAAAAAATAGAATAATACCGTATAAGTGGAAATTTAACTGAGACGTAAATTTAGCTACTGGTTCTTAAAAATTGATATATATACTTTTAGCAGAAAATGTCATCTTAGAGATTTTATCATGCTCATTAGAGAAGCTATTACAAAGGTATGCAAATAAATGCTATAGCGATATTTAATTTTAGAGATCCCATGACACTCGCGGAGGATGCCAAAATTGAATCCTCGCTAAAAAATTCTGCTTACACAATAATATGCTACATAAAAACATAAAAAGAATTTGATACACAATTTAAAGTGAATTGTGATGGTACTGATGTACCTTGAAAATCTGTTGGAGAAGTTTAACTGGGAACATCAGTTGAAGACGTTGAAAGTGAAATTGATGCTGAAGAAATTATGCTTGGTAATACTGCTAAAGAATTTAGGTATTGCTGCTGGAGAAGTTAAAGTGGGTAAATCCCTTAAAATGTTCATCTAGAACTGAAGAAGCTCCACCCATTAACGAAGCTAAACAAGTTGTAGTTAGTAATTCTGCTGAAGAAGTTGTATATGGTAATGCGGCTACAGAAGTTGAACTGGGTAAAACAGCTGAAGAAATTGTACTGAGTAGATCTGCTGAAGAAGTTGAAATCCATGGTAAATCTGATGAGAAGTTAGGCTCTGTAATTATGCTGGGGAAGTTGAACAGTATTGGGTTGATTAGCTAAAGAAGTTGAACTAGAAATTAAAATCTGAAAAAGTTGAATTGGAACACGGTGCTGAAGAAGTTGATTAGGTTAAATCTGCTAAAAAAATTTATCTGGTAAACTCTGCCGAAGAAGTGGATCTCCATTGATAAATCTGTTGTAGAAGTTCGGCCGGATAATTATGCTGGATGAGCTGAGCTAGGTAAATCTGCTGGAGAAGTGGCTAAACCCTGTTAAGAGATTAAAAACACTTGAAACTAGACATATCTTTTGCTAACGATGTTTCCATTGCCCTGCTTTGGCCAGGGCATATAGTGTTTGTTATGTTCGTCTTCGATGTTACAAAATTTACTGTGTCTAAATTTCTTTCACCTTGATTATTCCCGATTAGCTTTACTATTTATTTTATATTAAACTCCCTTTTCAAGATATTTTCATCGAGATTCATGCACTATGGTAAAATTCAGAAAGCATGGTGCATGAGATGCCTTAGGCTACATGTATGAAAGAGGAAAATCATAACCATTGGGTTTGGACTTTTCTTATCTGAAAAATTAGGAACAGTACATACAATTTGAAACTGCAATAAACCCACATAAAGGGTATTACATGTAAAAATATGATATTGTCATTGGAAAGGTTTAAGCCTAGATATAAAGTTTTTGTATTCTTTCCACACAAAAGATCGGTTGTTCTCCAAAACTTGTTTCGTTTTGATGCGGACCATATGCTGAAGCAATGATATGATGTGCTATATGCAGTCTTATGTGACAGTAAAAGGTGGAAAACAAATTATTCACTGTGACAGAATACGGAAGAAGAAATCTCAAACTCTAAGCTTTAAAGATACGATACTTGAAAATGAGTTTGTATTAACATTCATGCAGTGCCAGGAGATCTAGTTTCTTGAAAAAGGGGAGTCCGAAAGCATTCAACATGATTGCAAGATTATGAGACGAAGGCTTTTTTTTGAACATTTATGTTCAAAAAAAGTTAAATGCCGAATACCAGGATCACGAAAGCTTAGTTAAGCAACAAGTTTCCCTTGTGTGATGGTGAAATGTTAGACAATAGCTGGCGGGAACAACTGCTGAAATGCAATGGAGGAAAGTTACCATGCTAGACCTATGACATACAGCACCTTTTAAAATACTAACATAAACATGTTTAGTTTGTCTGAAACCAATTCTTTTGTAATAAGATTATCAACTATCAACTCAATTTTGATTTAATATATTAATACAAATGTTGGGTTTTTATTGCCATTGTTTAATTACTTATAATAGTTTACCTCAAAACTTAATACGCTGTTCATTTAAACTGTGAAGATTAAGATATTTCCATCTCACTACGTATTTGTCTTTTAAACGTTGCAGAAATATCAGATGCAGTTTTGATGGTTTTTTTTAATCCATTAAATTTTTTTTCAATAAAAATGTTTTAAAGAACAATTATGGAAAGATATTCCTTGTAGAAGGGTTTATTAAATTTTACAAGCACAGAAAACAACGTGATATATGATTCTGATTTAGAATAAAACAGTTTAAAATTCATGCAAAACACCCATACCCATTTCATCTCATACATGCGTAGAAAAGAAGAGACATGCAGCTAGAGGTCGATTCAAAATTCAATACTATATTTTGATTAACAAAAAATAAAATTTACCTTTTTATTTCTTATTCATCCACAAATGCCGTCACAAAGTTTGCCAGGGTTTCATTAGAGTTCTGGCTATGTCTAGGATATACGCGAAGGAACGCTGTCTTATATATATATATCTTATGCATTTTGGGTTTCCCGGGCATATAAAATAGCAACAAGTCATGAATTTTCTGGTTTCAGAATACTCTGAATAGATGTCCTTCACTTGATTTATAAAAAATAACAGCCATATTAGCATTTTCATTGGTTGTAATTTGGCTGACATATTTCATGCTAGATGAGACCGTGGATTAACCCGTAACGCTGATCAATAATCTGGTTTTTTTTAGCCATTTGAAAACAATGCCACAATTGTATTAGATAATATATCTAGGTTTGACGACATATACATATTCAAATAGTACATTGCCCTTTTGCATGTTTTGAGTTGTATGCTAGAAATGGATCGGATTGATAAAAAGCCTTTAAGGCCTTGATCGGTTGCGTATCTCATTGCATACTATTGTGAACTTATGATTGTTTTTGCTATAGATAATTATGTTTGGTTTGTTTTCAATAATACTATGTGTTGACATATTTTAGTTCCCTTTTCATTTATTTATCAAGCGACTTCTTAAAGTCCAACCTTGCTTTTTCATTTGCGTCAAACAGAGGATCGCCATATCACATAACGTATAAGGTATCCATAAAGAAATAAATTTAATGAAAGACTCATGCAATTGTTATTCTTATTTTAAACTGATGTGCATTTGGATTCAGACCAAGAGTAAAATAGTTGCAATATCTGCACTGCAAAGTTTATTTGATAAACGTTTCAACTACATTGTTGCTTGTTAGATTATCGTTGAGCATTCGATGATATTGTCAGAAATTGATTTTACTAACAACTGTAAATAATTTGTTTGATAATCATTTTTACTATTGTATTTTAAAAGAAAATGTTTTACTAAGTCGTTAGTAACCAATCCATTTGTATTAAGTATACTATAGTCGGATATTTCTGCCCATTACATGCAGGATAAATTATGTTAACATGCAACATAATAATGTAGACATGTAACATATTTATGTCAATCTGCAAGATAATGATGTCAACATGCGACTTATTCATTTGCAGCAGAATTTGTGCAAAAGCTTATGCGTGAAAAGAAGAAAATACTTGCTGTGGCCTTCAACTTTAGACATGTCGACGACGTACTGTCAATTAACAATGGCTATTTCCATTCCTATGTTGATACGATATATTCTAGAGAGCTTGTGATAAAAGAAACAGAGTCTGACTCATCTGTTTTATACTTGGATATTTTACTTGAAAAGATGTTAATGGTAATCTAACAACCAAGCAATATGATAAACGTGATGACTTTAATTTTTCTATCGTCAACTTCCCTTACTTATGCAGCAAAATACCTTCATCAACTGCATACGGAGTTTATATATATCTCAGTTGATTCGATACGGAAGAACATGCTCTACGTATGAACAATTTCTAAAACGAAGTACATTGTTGACAAACAAGTTTATGAAACAAGAATATCAGCAGTCTCGTTTAAAGTTATCATTTCCAAAGTTATATGGTCGATACAATGACCTTGTCAGCAAATACAATTTATCCTTGAGTCGAATGCCTACTGACGTTTTTAATACAAATTGTTAGTCCATTATTGGCGGCGGATTTTGAATTTTTCCGTTATTCCCAATCATGGCAAGGAGCACATGGCGGGTGCGATCGGTCGGCAGGGGATCCTCACTCCTCCATGACACCCGATCCCACTTCTGATGTTTTAGAGGTCCGTGTTTGCTCTGCTCCTGTTTTATGGATATTTGATGTTAAATGCTGTTCGGTATCTCCATTTGTTTCATTATTGTCAACGTGCAAGATAAGAATGTTAACATGCAAGATACGTACATGTATGTTGATATGCAACCTATACGGCAATTCACATAAATATCTTGTATGTAAAAGTATAACTACTTCCTTGTCAATATTATTAACTACATGTTGACATAAATGTCTATACATGATTATGTTCCATGTAAACAATTTATCTTGCATGTATGGGGCAGAAATATGCCACAATATTATAATATAAAATATGTCCAAAACTACTTTAATTTCAAAAGGCTTATAAAATTAGAATGGGGAAACATTTAAAAGTATATGGTCTTTGTATCATATTATGGCATATTTCTGCCCACTACATGCAAGATAAACTACTGCTACATGTAGTATGTTAACATGCAACATATTAATGTAGACATGCAAAATATTTATGTCACCATGCAAGTTAATTATATTGACATGCAAGTTACCAATCTAATGAGAAAATATAATTTAAATATGGTTAGATTTACCTACTCGCACCCGTATCCGACATCGTAGATGCAAGATGCAACATAAATATAAAGACATGCGATTATTTATGTCAACTTGCAAGATAAATATGTAGACATGCAATTTCTTTATGTTAAGGGGACGAAGTATGTACGGTCACGTGACTCAGTTTAATTACGTCATAATCTCTGATAAAATATGTACAAAACCAGATTGAAACCACAGTACCGGGGGTATTTGGAAGAAAAAAATGACTTTTTGTTTGAGTTCACCATCTTGTATAAAAATATCTAAAAACATTTAAACTTTCTTGCAAATATTATCAAATTACGGAATAGATTGATCCACTCTTCTGTTTCCCTTCACTGCGCGTCCAACGAGTCGCTGACATCAAAGTGGATCTTAGTACAGTAAGATTATACACAGTAAAACACGGGTAGTATAATATCATAAAAACGGGTCATGATCAGTGCATGGTGGGATATTTTATGAATTACAGAACACAAAAAATATTTCTATATGTTGACGGAATATATTGAAGTTATGTCTTACTTGGCTTATTTCGCAAATGTGTGACGTCATAGTAGGGTTTTCCCGTACTCGAGAAATGTAAACATGATACGTTTTTCTCATGCTCATGTCTTGTTTAACTATGCCCTGTGCAATATTGAGCTCAGCTTCACCAATCGATATTTTTGCAGATAATCAATAACATGACGAACTTGCATTTCGACTTAATTTTTCAAATATTGAATTATAGGATTTTTTGTAAATCAATTTTTTTGTCATTTAAGTTGTCTTAAAAAGAAGGTAATTTTCCGTCTCCAGATGCGGTTCGACAAAAGAATCTTGCTTTTTCGAATTTTTAACCCTATTCATACTCTGAAATATTTTAAAAGACACATGTTCGCTGACATATTTTTTATCTATGCTGAAAAAATTCCATTATGGACCGAGTAATGGGCCCAGAAATACGGAGAATCAAAAACTTCACTCAGACACTGTGGGGCATAGTATTTGTCACTCAATATCTCAGAAATAAATCTAGAAACCAATTGATATATTTACTTTAAGGTATGTGGGACATACTAAATAAGAAATAAACAAAATATGAAAAAAATTGAATGACAGGTATTTTTCAGGTAAAGGTCCTTCATCCCCTTAAGCGACTAATTATGTTGCATGTTGATATAAATATCTTGCATGTGAAATATACAAATGGCATGTTGACATTAATAAGTCGCATGTTGGCATAAATAAGTAGCATGTTAGCATAATTTTCTTGCATGTTAACATAATAAATTGCATGTGTACAGAGCAACGAGTTCTTAGGAGAGAAACATTGACTCTTTCCTTTTTAGCTCACTAGAATTGAAAGCTCAATTGAGCTTTTCTCATCACATTTTGTGTGAAGTCCGTATCTAAATGCATCTACAGGGCCCATTTCAACCAAACTTGCTTCAAAGTATCCTTTGATAAAGGAGATTCAAGCTTTTTCTTTCTTTAACAATCTTTAAAAATCTATTTCGCAAGAACATCAAAGTCACGAATCATAAGGAATTATCCCCAGGCGTCAGCATCCTCAGGTGAGGGGTATGACGGAGTCACAACTGGCGGTCAAAATTTTTACATCGGGGGATTTAATAGCAGTACCAAAGTTTTTCAGATCAGCATTGTGGCTCACGGGCTTGTGTCATATGTTAATTATTTTGAAAATTCTTTCAACATGCCTTATTGCAAAGATAAATCATTTCAAAGATATTGAACTGAAGTTATTGATCAGTTTACTTATCTTTTGTCTCACACTACTTTTTTTTCTCTAAATTTCAATTCTAAAGTAGCTTTTCAATGAAGAAAATGTATGTTTTAATATGAAAACAATGAAAAGTGTATATGTAAGCATGTTACTCGTTTATCTTCATTAGATGTTTTTATACGTATTATATTGAGCTATGCCAATGAAATATTGGAGTTTTTTTAAAGAAAAAATTTTATTGAATTATCTTAAAAGTAAGTTTTAGTAAGAAATGCCATGTCTTCATATTGTTTATAGAATATTGTTGCCTGCCTCTTTTTTTTTGAATAGAAAATTCCCATTCTAATATTTTGACTGAAATATTTTAGATAAGATATTTGAATGATAAAATACAATTTTTTTTTTTGAATTATGATTCAATGATTAATGATACAACACATTACGCGTTTGCATTTATTGAAGTCCTAACAAATTATAAAGAAAGAAGCAGAGTTACAATGTAAATAAACCTTACCAGTCGTATTAATTTGACACGATAGCAAGAACATGGTACATAAGCTTTCTCTGAATCCTGAGTGAAGGGAAGATTCACTAGAATTCCCGCCCCCAAGAAGTTAATTCAAAAACACTATTTCCTTATTTCTTTCTCGCAAATATTTATATATTTATATCAATAAAACTATTTATTTTTTCATAATGACAATACCATATTCATATGATTAAATATCTTGTTTTGATTGATATCTTTAAAAGAATATAATATTTAAGTCGGTACAACTTAAGGCAATAAAATTTTTGGAACAAAAGAAGTCGCCTTTGATTATGTAAAACATCTTAATACAATTCAAAATATGTATTTAAGTAAGGATTTATTACACTTTATATGTTGGTAAGACGATAAAATATTAGACTATATACAAAATTATAATAAAACAAGTGTAGAGCCATTTACGCTTCCGTAGAATAGAGTAAGTGCAAATTCATTAAAAATTGAAAGGTATATTTCCTCATATTCCTAGAGAAAATAGATGCTTTAAGTTTTTTTCCATTTGAAGTTGAAAATAAAATAACCCCATTTTTTTGAACTGCTTATTTTTCATGAATATATTATATAAGTATGTACTGTTAGAATTATAGGCAACGATTGTACAAATTTCTACATGTATTTTTATTTGATCAACTGAAAATTTTAGTTAATCTGATTAAGTGATATATCCTTATAAATTTATTTTTAACTGACATAATAAAAAAAAACCCCTTCATATCATGATTTGTAATAGTGCTTTAAATGCAATGAATACGGTGTATTAAAGTCAACCGATACCTATTTTAATATTCCGCTTTTAGCATGCAATGACCTTCGATTTTACAACCTGTTTATTCCAAGTTTTTGATTGTGTGCCAACAACTTCATAATATTATTTTTTGGGTGTAATGTTTCTGAGCTTTTAAATAGATGTTCTCTTATTGATATTCTGGTCCAACAATACGGGTTTTCCAATATTTTCGTGTTTTAAAATAAAAACAACTCATTGGTATTCTGTTTTTAAAGACCATTTAAATGAACCATTATGTTTAACGCTATAGAAAATGTACCTTGAATTCTACGTTTTGAAAGACAAGAATCTTCTCAGTCAGTTAATTATTCTAAAATTAGCTGCAATTGTGTGGGGAAAAAGATACGAAAAAACAAAAAACAAAAATTTGTCACGCAGCTAAATCAGTGAGTCAACAAAGACAAAATCTGATAATGCTCGTATTTTTTTAAAAGTATTTTATTTAAAAAGTGGAAAATAAAACAAACATGATTTTACACACGTTTATTTTTGATATCGGCGATTGTTGGTCGTGGCATATTTAAAAGCAGCAAGGGGTCACCAAGCGTAAAGGGCGACCCCGAATTATTACAACAAGCAGCAGCAGCAAGCAACATGAAAGCATAATATTACATGTACATGTAATTATAATAAGCATAATAATGGCCGTTCGGTATACCGCGAACGGTAATTAACCTTACAATTAAATTTTATGTACATGTATTATAAACAAACTTTACAAGTTTAGATGTATGTTATCGTTCCGGGTTATCAAACCGCGAACGTTACTAAAGATATTTTATTAAGCAAAGCACTGTGCATGAAATTTGTTGGAAGCAGTACACATTTTGCACAGCAATTGAGTTCGTTTCAAGCAAGCAAAGCAGACCAATTCATGAATTTGTTGAAAGCAGCACACATTTTCACAGTAAATGAGTTCGTTTTAAGCAGCAGCAGCACAATGAATAATAGCATCAGTCGAATGGCTCGGCGCAAACGCCACATGGCCGAAACCTTTGGAATCCATAGGTTTCGGTCACCCCATAAAATGGGGAAGCCGCATTCAACTGACCCACGACCAACCGCCCTAAATTTCACCTATATACTTGGGAAACTGAAATAGACCCCCTGAAAATAAATCTAGACCCCCCATCCCTCCAAAGTTGAAAATGTCTGTTTAATAAATAGACTGAAAATATGCCATTTGCTTCAATTTATGTTTTAAATTTGTAAAGTTATGAGAGATTAAGCAAAAGTTTTTATATTAGCTACATTGGATTATTTTGTAGGAAATTAATTTATATTACATGAAGAATTACATGTACCAAAATTTTAAGAAACATTTGTATGGAGACATCATTGAAAAGGCTGATCCTGATCTTCCTCTCTCATTTCAAAGCAGCATGTATGAATTTTTTCTGGCTGGTTTCAAGCAACATAGTTCTTGACAAAACCTATTTAACTTACCGTGTAAGATTATCTATGGAAATAAATCATGTTAATTGTATTATAATAGGTTAGCTTTATATCTGAGAATGAACTCTCCAGGCTTATAGTACTCACATGTATTACATGTAACATAAGGTGTTAGAGCATTCAACGTTTTACTCCCAACAATGACTCCAAATGGGATCTTGAATTTATACTTGATAATAATACTTAATATGCTAACTTTTTAATGTTCATAATGAAAACAGAAAATGAACCTTCCCATCACACCTTAATTTTATTATCATGACATCAGTTCTTAACTCTATTCTAATTATTGCTTTTTCACCAAACTAATCTGTATAACTGAGCTGTGAGCCTATACATCATACACTGGATATTTACAGCTACTTAATTAAATGTATCAGGAATATAGGACTTTTTAAAGTCTACTTGAATCACTTCTAATGACAATTCCAGATCTATGTCTATCAAAATAATAATGTAACTTCACTACCTAGAACTATGATAGAAACAGGACAAGTATTACTAATAAATGGCTCACACACAGAGCAAAACCCCTTTCCCCAATCAGACTGGCTTGCAAGAATACCTGATTATATGTGTATTTTAATTATCCCAGTAGTTAAAAATTAGAAAATGTTGTGTTGACCTTAATTGTCTGACATTGCCTTATTCCTAAATTACAAACAGTACTGTTCATCACTTTCCTAAAGGTATGGAGGATAAAAAATTAATAAATAAATAAAATTTTCTCAATTCCCCAAAATTGAAAATGTGATCAGAAGAAAGCATTTTCTTGTTAATAGTAAAGGTTTATAATTCATACCTTGAAAAAGTATTACAAATGTACCACCTAAAAAATAACTGGGAATTATTTTAACTTTTGTCATACATTAAAGCCTAATTTTTGGCTGACAAATAAAATTTTGCTATTGATTCTGGATGAATGATGTTTACCTGGCATTAATGTAATATAATTAGTGGAAAAAAATTGATGCTATAATTTCTAATCCATTAATAACAATAGCTTCATATTTCCTACAATTTTCCCTGATTAAAGCTGTTTGTGAAATTCCAATGGGTTGGATTTAAAATATTTCTACCCCTGGGTCTTATAACTAGTGGTGTCCACTGTTTCATTGAATAAAGGATAAGAATAAAATTAAATTGACTATGACTTATGTATCTTGAATAAAATCCATAAGCTAAAATCATGCTTATCAAGTCTAGATGTCTGATCACAATAATAACTTAAGACCAAAGAAAATTGCCAATGTGAAAAACATCACATCAATTGGCCAAATCTTTGTATCAAAAACAGGTGGAGCTAACGTACATGTACCGGTGTAATGAAATAAATTCCCAAAAATTGAAGTCCTTTACATAATTGCCTTCTTATTTATCAATAATTGACTACTGAACAAAAATGTATGCTTTAGTCATTAAAATCTGCATACTATACATGCACGATAGTTTATATTTGTGTGTACTTGACTTGATAACCTTAGTACACTGGACCTTGAAAAAAAATCTGTTATATTCCTATGTCATGATGGCCTCATATGCAGCTCTTCCTAGTAAGTGTATAATAAACTCTTCTACTGAAAACCCTATCCAATTCATACTTTTGTTAAAGAATTAATTATTTCAAACCTTAGAGTCAGACACAAATTGTCTAACAATAAAATTCCCTTTTATTCCCCCAAAATTGAATGAATTGGATGTTTCTCCCCTCTCTATGTGTTATGAATCTGAATGTCCAAAGTTAATTTCAGTAACATTTTCAACCCTGATGTTTTACCATTCTCATCTGATGTTAATATATCATGAACTTTATTCTCTAACCAGAATAAAATTATCAAGAAAAGCTTATATGAATATGAATTATTTTAAGTAAAAATACTTACAGAAAAACAGGCAATCCATTGGTAAACTTAAAATTCAGATATGTGCAAAAAGGCAGACAAAATCTTGAGTAAACACAAATATTAAGCTGGAATATTTTTATCAGTATATTTTGTTGTGAAGTAAATCCCTTTTATTCAACCTTATTTAGTTAACTTTGTCAGTAGTTGAGAAAGAATAATTGATTTTAAATGATTCAGTTACTATTTTTCTGGGTCACAGTACACCTACAAACTTTAAATACTTACCACAGCTAAAAGAAGAGAATTTCTAATTCAAGCATCTGATTGTAGCATAAAAAAATTATGTTCTTTAACATGAATTGAGCAATGATTTGTCATTTTCCTTAATTTACAAGTTTAACCTTAATTTATCCAAACCCAGATGACAAAAAATGATCAATTCCTTTATTCCTAATGGTTAAAGCCTTAGAAGTGAAGAATGCATGAGCAAGAATAAAATGAAGTACATCAATCTAAATCCCCATCCCTAAAATGCTAAAGCGAATACCTACGAGTCAGATTGTACTGTAAATTTATTGTGCCACTTATTATATTAATGAAAATAATTAGCATAGCTCTAATGAGTAAGTGAGCTACCTTTGATTGACAATGATTTGATAAAATTTATGCAATTGCCAAAAAAAAAAAAACAAGGGGACAATTACACACTTGAGAATTTCTGAATTTAATTTTAAGAGTACATCAATTTTGAAGTTCGAAATAAAGCTTGTTGGTTGATTGTATTGTTTAATGTGGTGGGCATTATTCCATATGAACTTAGTTCCTATTGCATGATAATAACTTATATTATTATGAATTATGGAGAACATTACCCTTACAATTTACAATATTTGAATTTTCCCTGTTAATCCAAAGCTGGAAATGGTATAACTTTGCTTCTGAGCCCCCCCCCCCAATTTTTATATTATTAAATCACAATTATTGCCCTCTATTGCAAAATGCATTTTTAAAAAATCCCTTATTGTACTGATTGATAATGTTCACTTGAATAAAGTCTACGAAAATTGATAGCCACCGATTATGTTTTGCTCTTTTACTGCCATTAAGCCCCTACTTCTTTTTTTTTTTTTTTTTTTTGTAAATGCACGATAAAAGTCGATTTATCAATTTTAAAAACATAATTACAAAATTATTCCTCCATCTGATATATATTTGATTGTAACTAAAACGTAACAAACAATGTGATTAAAAGCATATTTTTTGAAAATTCTGTCTGCTACAAAATTCGTGTACCTTTCGTTTTAGGATCCATGGTAAAAAAGGGGAATTTGAGAAATCCCGAACCCGATCTAATTTAAATTAAAGCTAACCCAACTCAAATAGCAGCAACAAAGTTTCCCTCATAAAATAAGTGCATCTATTCTTTAAATTTATAGATGCTATTAATATTTAACTGAGGAAAAATGATATTGGGGAGTTCTTTTTTATAATGAAATATTACCAGATTTAACTGAAGAAATCCCTGAAGAAAAAAAGCACTCTCACTACGTTTTTTTTTAAACGAATAATGTAAATCTGACCTTTTTGAATTATTGTCTATTGTATATATAATAAGTAAAAAAAAACCTTTTAATTCTGCATAGAGCAGAAAAAAGTAAAATTTATTATTTCATAACAAAACCAAAACCAAATTTTAAAACCCCTGAAAATATAAATGTTTTATCAATTAAAAATGTAATTTTTAAATTCATGAATGGTTAGGTTGTTTTAAAAGTTATCTTATTGAAATGATCAAACAGAAAGCTAAGCACAGTGCAATCCACTGAAAAAAATGTACCGATAAACACTGCATTTATTGCGCATAAAAAGATGCACTATTTCTGAATTTATTTTTTCCGTATTTTAAAACTTTCATCTTAATACTTTACCAATAGAATTTTCTTTCCTATAACAAAGTATATGATCCTAATAGCCGTACGTTAGCACTGAGCTCACTAAATGATACCCCCCACCTCCTTTATGAATATAATGACGAAGTCCGAAATAAGTGTGAGTTCAAAAAGTAAACGCGGATAAATGGAAAACTCAAAATATGTGTATGTTAAAAAATGATATAGGAGCTAAGTACACAACGGCACTATATGTAACTACTGCGAGCAATGAAATCACTAAACGATACCCCGTCCCCATATGTTTATAATGGCAAAGTTAGTGTTTTGCTACGGAAACCAAAAATATGTGTCAGATCAAAAAGTAAAATACAAGTTGTACAATGATATTATGTGCTAAAGAAATCTGTGAAAGTATCATTAAATTTTAATTGATGGTATAGTAGGAGTTGCAGACAATAGATGGGTAGCCTTCATTAACAGTATACTAGAAAGTAATTGTATTGCTCTGTGAAACTTAAAATATGTGTCTGATGTCATTCAGTGGTAAATGAGGTATACAAAATTGGACTCCAAAGCGTAACAGACGGACGGACATCCCCATCACATTATATCTTCTCAACTTTTCGAAAGGGGGTTATAATACGTACGCTTATTATATCCACGCTTGAAAAGTGGGAGGGCATATAATGATTGATTGTCTGTCTGTACGCCCGTCTATTACGTTTTGAAAACAAATCTCTTATCTATTTTCAATAATCTTGATTATGGCATCAATAGTATTATAATGAAATAAATAAGCAACACTAAGTTTTTATGTATAGTTCATGCTTCTTGTATATAAATGTTTTTACATTTGAGGTTACAATTTTGCATTTGTAAGTCAAGATTGATGTAACAACAACTGAACCAATGTCACGCATACTTATTTCTTTATTTCGCGTTGAAAGTCAAACAAGCAAATGCATTTGTCATCATATTTATTTTATTTGTTGCTGGTCCTTTGTCCTCAGATTTTTGGGAGTTGAACTATGTTCAATCTCCCATGGTCATCACGCATTTAACTTGCGCAGTAATTTGTGTTGATTATATACAGCATAAAGCGAGGCTACTGTGTCGGCCGATTTACTCCGATGATATTCAACAGAAAACATGCATAAACATCCGTTACAAATAGTTCATGACATTTTCTCCTGAATTTATCTAATTTTTATAATTTGAAATGTAAGTAAATGTAACGATAAAATAATCTTATTTTGAATATTAGATTTCGTTCAAAGTAAAACTAAATCATAAAGAACCTCAAAAGTTTTTCGTAATGGAACTCATTTTTAGTGTAGCGTCACTGCGCAGCACAGTTAAGGTTACAAATGGAAATATTGGCGATTTTTTAAGATAAAAAATACATACTTTATTAGGATGGGCGAATCTTTTTAGGAAGTCACCGATATAAAAAAAAAATGTAATATGGTTTAAATCTACATGTTGGGGACATTTAGATTTTTTATTCAGACTTGTCATGTGATGTTGACGTCACATGACTTTGGCAATTATACTTGCAGTTTAGAGGTCATCTATAAATTTCAATATTGCAAGGGCATAACCAAGCTAAAAATCTTAGTTTATTTTATAATCCTTTTCAACACTATATGTAGTATGTGAAAAGTGCTGCGAACCTATATAGATTCCTTTTTTTAATTGGTAAAATTTAATTTGTTTGACGGCAGGTTGAATATTTTGCTGGTCAAGTACATTAAATATAGCTATAATTAATTTATTTGCAAGATTTCAAGAGGTTAGCAGCACTTTTCAAATATCTTAATGCTTCTTGAGTTTATGTGTAAAATTTTGACAAGATACATTGAGGGTATGCCCTTGCAATGAATCGATTTATTAGATCCCTTCCATTACTTTTTCAATGAATCTGCATACAAACACACGACAGGTATCGCTTGTCTGATAAATGCACATACAGTTTATGAATAAAATACTAAAATAAACATCGCATCCAAGTTTATGGCTTTTTATTTTACCGCAAATAATGTTTTATTTGAGAACAAAAGACATTTTTCATTGTACAAAATGTGACTTGTTCAGCCTCTGACTGTGTAAAAACTGCGTCATTTTTGCGAGATGACGTCACATTGACAAGTACATTGCGATCGATGCATCGTTTATATACTGTTGTGTGGGATTTAACAAACGACAAAACTGCATGTAATAGTAAGTTTGTATGTAGTATACAGCTATCCATGTGTTTGAAATAGTAAATAATTTGATTTTGTGGTATTTTGAAGACCTTATATCATGTGTGACGTCATAGTAAACATTTCCCGTACAAATTAGGCCCCGCCTCCTTACTGTAACCTTAACTGTGCTGTGTGACAGAGATACGAACGACAACTCTACATACTGACGGCAAGCGGTAAATCTAGTCTTCCCGACGCCCGACGGTCCCAGATTTTGGATTTTTAGCAATTTCTTTTTTACCGGTACACAGAATTTATTCAACTTTTTATGACCATTTCCTTGGTTTAAATGAATTCATAAATGCATAAAAACTTTAGGAAACATGCGTATTTATTACTGTCACCGGGTTCACAGGTGCGTGAAAGTCGGTCAATATATCGGGTCTCAATAGCTCAGTTGGTTAGAGCACTGGCACGGTACGCCAGAGACCCTGGGTTCGAGTCCCGGTTGAGACTTGACTTCTCACCACCTGTGACATTACTAAATTAGCAGTATCACCTACCAAAAAGCGGTAAATCTAGTACTCTGCTATAAATGTTAAAACCAAAAACGGACACCGATGTTTTCGTAAAATCGCGATTAAAACAACAAAATGAAGTATATTTTTTTAATAAAAGGAAAAGCTCATTTACATACCAGATAATTTGCACGCACACAAACTGTCACATAATTATACCACTGTTTTTAAGTTTGGTCATTTAATATTTGTTTTTAACTTGGTATTGCTTTTTTCTTCACAATATTTCAAAAAAAAAATTAAGTTCTGACGTACTCCATGTATAATGTTCGTGTAATTGAACCATGCGTAATGTTTGTTGAAATTGAAATACATTTATATTCACAGAGAAGTTTTATGTAACAAATCTTTGAGCTCTTAAAAGGATGCTGTGTGAAAATCCACATTTTATCAACATTGATATTATTCCAATGATAATGAAATTTTCATAACACATGGTAAATGTGCCAAGGAAAAATATATTAAAAATCTGAAGATGAATCTAGAGGAACTGTGAGCAGTGAATTATATAAATGATCAACCGCCTCTAATATGAATATAATGGCAGTGTCCATGTTTTGCAATGGGAAACCGAAAATATGTGTAGGATGAAAAAGTAATAGAAGGTGCACAACGGCAAAATATAATAAAGATTCTATGACAATTTCATTCAGTGGTATAAGAGGAGTTGCGGATAAGAGATGCGTATATACCAAAAGCGTAACAAACAGATGGACGGGCATCCCGATTAATAAATGCCCTCCCGCTTTTCAAGAAGGGGATATAAAAAAGGACTAATGTAGGCAGGCAAACATTATGGCTCATGCATTGTTTTGTTTTTTTGTTTTTTTTGTTTTGTTTTTTTTTTGCTATTCAATGTCTCTGAATGTCTTTCTCAAGATTGTTGCAACACCTAAAATCTGAAACAGTTGTTTGATTTGAAATAATAATATTGTTCACTCACTTAACCTCCCGATCAAAGATTTTATTTTACACCATGTTCAACTCCCATGAGTGCTTTCAGCACTTTGATTTTATTGGTCGCTGAAAATGCATTTTGAAAAGCTATTTGAAGTCTTTCATATTTTCTGTCAGTAAAGATTTTTTTTATATATGTATATTGATTACGGGTAGAATTTAACGTACATGTATATGTACAAAGAAGAAGTTTTTCTCACAATTTCTCTATATGAATATGCTTTATTTACGATTAATAAATCAACTACTTGTATTATCCTTATAGTTAAGTGCAGAAATGAAGAGTAGGGATTCTGAAATAAGTACTGTAAAATCACATCTTTTTGATGGGTCAAAGGTGGTTGGAAAATGATATGAAATTTTACATTTCGTGTAGATGATAAATTTGTGCATGTCTCCATACCTCGAAAAAAAAAGCCTCCTCAAAAATTGTGATATCACCGTATTACATGAATATTCATTAATCCCATGCAGTATATTATTTTCAGTATAAATTCATAAGGCATTTAGCTTGAATTATGTTTATGCTTTGATATTTTTCTATTGATTTGAGTCCTGGATGTGACAAACAACATTACCCCAAAACCAGATACCAGTGGTTTGAGCTTCGATCTGCTCCTCAGACGCGATGTTAGGAGTTGATCCTTACTCGACGTGGAAGCGGTCTTGTGGATAAGACATTTTGAACTGAGGTTCCGTATCACAATAGGTGTTTGCACAAAAAAGATTTCTCCCTGCTCAATGGACCTGAGTACCGAGAATAGGACAAATATTTGAAGCTTTTCACTGGCAAATGGTGGCATCTCCATATGAGTGAAAGATTCTCAACTAAACAAGATGCCTCTTTAGAATACTTAAGATATTCTGACCGAAATTAGACTCGGCGTGAAGGGCTGTATGAAGGCATACAAACAGTTGCCATATCCGACCAGATTAAAATAAAACTATAGAAATGGATTGGCCATGCACTGAGGACTGCTTTATGATAGATTCAACCAGGAAAGTGTTACAGATGCAGACTAACAAAGACATGACGACTATCCAATGTAATTTTCTATACTTTTTTGTTATTGTAATAAACTATGCAGCATTATACTGACTTTGAAAATTTTTTAATTGACTTGTACCATTATATTTATAACCTCTATGAATTTCAAATGCTAGGAGCACACAATATTTGCATAGGAGTGAAGTTTTCTCAACTTCGATAATTATAAAATCAATAATCTTACAAAAAACACATTTTGATACCTAATGCAATTATTGATTGAAGAAACAGTATTTAACAACATCACCGGAGGTGTTGATACAGCTGTAGTGTGTGTTTACAATTCCCATTTTCCAATTTATTTAAATTTTCCAATTTATTTTACTTAATAAGCTTTCAAAAACACCGTGCTTTAAAAAAAATTCCTCGAATAGTCGACCATCGTTCGAATTATGCAATAGAATCTTCGACTAAGAAAAATTTATATTTTGACATCCCTAATATATACAAACCGGTAGAGCTACAGTCTCATCAGAAACTTCTGGTTATTTACCTTATGCTTATGCAAGTATAATATTGAGATGTGCGAGTGATAAATGTATATTCATAAAAGAATTTTTACGGAAAAAAATATTTTAAAGTTAAAAGAATAGTAGAGGAACCTATGGAACGCCATCACTGCCTTATAGCAGAACACTGCGATTACATTGTGTCAACGTTCCATTACATTATGTCAACTCTTTATGACATTTACTCGCACTGCTATTGCATTGTGTCAACTTTCCTTTACATTAGGTCAACTCTTTATGACATTAACCCACACTATTATTGCATTATCTCAACTTTCCATTACATTACGTCAACTCTTTATGGCATTAACCCACACTACTATTGCATTGTCTCAACCTTCCATTACATTATGTCAACTCTTTATGACATTAACCCACACTACTATTGCATTGTCTAAACCTTCCATTACATTATGTCATCTCTTTGTGACATTTACTAACACTACTATTGCATTATCTCAACTTTCCTTTACATTAGGTCAACTCTTTATGACATTTACACACACTACTATTACATTCCGACAACTTTCTTTTACATTATGTTAACTTTTTTATGACATTTACTAACACGTCAATTATATTGCGGCAATCTTTCATTGCATTATATCAGCTCTTTGTGACATTATGTCAAAAGATTTTTACGTGGTGTTAAGATACATTTATATAATTTCAACTCAGTATTACATTATGTGCACTCTCTACTATTTGGTCTAAGTAATTCATTACCTGATGTGAATTTATTTTAATTTGATATCAAGTCGCTATAATACAATGTCAGAATTTCATTATATGATGTCAAAAAATTGTCACATATGGTCAATTCTTTTACTACATTATGTCATCAATATGCTACATGACGACGTGAATCAATTTCATGA
Organism: Saccostrea cuccullata; assembly: GCF_032062105.1. Classification (NCBI taxonomy): domain Eukaryota; kingdom Metazoa; phylum Mollusca; class Bivalvia; order Ostreida; family Ostreidae; genus Saccostrea; species Saccostrea cuccullata. The sequence continues at coordinate 77,788 of NW_026940309.1, forward strand.
TGTGAATTTGCCCTTTCTTTTTGACAAATCGTTATTACGTTATGTCATTGTGTCTTTACATTGTGTCAAAAATGCTCAGCCTCTTGTCAGCATACATGTATCTTAGGCTATTTCGTATTGATCAGATGTGGAAAGCTCATATCATACTGTGCGCACTCTTCTACATTATGTCGATTCACTATTACGTTATACGAACACGGGTATCCTCGGCCTTTATATGAGCATAACGTATTTTCCGCGTTCCGCAGGCACTAAAAATGGCGGGAGAGAAAACAGTCATAGAAGAAATTCTCGGCGATTTGGGAATGGCATATTAAATGAAAACGAAAAGCGACAAATGATTGACAATCTTGAAACGTGCAGCGCAATGCCTTCACACTGTAACTGTGAATTAAAGTCAGATTCGAATTTCAATGGCGTTTACTTAAATCTGATAATTAAATATATCAAATATTATGAGTTGAGCAGCATTTTTTTTTTATAGAAGTCTTAAACTTCTTATCTTATTAGGAACATTGTCATATGTTTTTTTTATCAGTCTCTACCTCTCCTTTTTATTAAAGTGTTAACACACCGTATAACAAACGTGCAACGGTGGGTTTGGGGTTGGGGCAGAGAATCCCGTCCTTCCATCTTTAGTGACCAAAATATACATAAGATTAATAAATTTATTGGTTTTAATTTGTAGGACATTGCATAAGATTAGCTGAATTAAGTTGAAATCTTTTTTTCTACAAAACTATAAAGCCTAGGAGCCCCCCCCCCCTTGGTCTCCAACCATATACCGTCCCCCTTCCTTGTTCAAGATTCCCATATCCGCCACTGATATGTGCCCATGCATGCTTGCTAAGGCATATTCAACTGATTTAGACTGGTATATAGATTTTTGTAATACAATTCTGGCACTGGAATGGTTGAAAAATTTACTAATTCCTTCTTTGAAAGGGGAGGTCAGCCAGAAAAAAAATTCTACTCGAAAAAAAAAAAAAGTCCTAATTTTTTTTTCTCAAATATACTACATTACCCTTAGTGGACTATGCTTCAAGAAAAAGTGGGGATGGGGATGTGCTTTCGATAAACATGACATTTTCTATAGTAAAGTTATATATGAAAAAAGAGGGGGGGTGATATTATGTGCCTGAAATTCGTCCTAATCAATAAGGAGCACCCCCCCCCCTCTTACCAGTCATTAAAACACGGTCGTCAACATTCATTTTATACCACATATACAGCTTTGAGATAATGAAAATGTATTTTTACATCAGGTAATGAACTTTTGGAATCAACATGATGAAGAATTAACACAATATAAAGATATTTTTAAATCACATAAGAAAAGGTTGACATAACGTAATTATATATCCACATCACGGAATTAATGGAGTTTTGACATAATGTAATAAAGTGTTGATATAATATAAAGATATGTTCGCATTATTTTATACACTTTTTACACCATGTAATAAAGCACTGACATAAAGGTAAGATTTGTTCACATCACATCATGATGCTTCCGACTTAAAATAAAGATAAATGCATATCACGTAATAATGTTTTGATATAATAGAAATATACACTCTCAAAAAGGAATGGACTTTTGACTTCATGTAATGATAAGATTAATTATAAAACACAATTTGCTTGACATAATGCAATTTTGACCTCGCATATTAAAGAAATGAAATGATGTAAAGAAGCATTCATTTCACGTAATAAAGTTTTAACACAATGTAAACACATAACCACTTCACATAATGGATTTTTTACTTCAAGTTATGAAGTGCTGACATAATAAAGGAATGCATTTACTTCATGTAATGCAGCATTGGCATGATGTTAAGATATTTTCACATCATCTCATAAAAAATGACATAACGTAAAGATATGTTCACATCACGTAATGGTAAACTGACATAATAAATGCATAGTTGTATGCTATAAGGCAGTGATGGCGTTCCATAGGAACCTGTTAGTTCAAGTTAAATGACCAACCTGGTCCATTGCCACTTTTTATTCAAAGGAAAATCCGCATTATGAATTTTTGGCTGATGATTGGAATTAGAGAATAAGATAATGAAAAATATTTACCAAGATACGTTTGATTAATAATGACATGTCTTTGTACACCAACATCTGTCAAAATAATGCTGAATTAAAATTTTATATCAAATTACTATTTCTGTTTCTGAGATCAGTCCCTGTTTGACATTTAACACTTTTCTGACAGAATCATTAAATATAATACTCAGTTATTTATTTTGTGAAATATTTTAAACACACTCAAAAAGTAAAATCAACCTATTTTAAACTGTAGGAATGAGGACTCATGTTTACCTATGGCTTCTATTATTTTCTGTGAATTGTATAATATTTACCAGGGTATTGATCTTTTTTTATTGAAAATAGATTTTTAACCAGCTAAATGAATTATAACGTCAAAAAAAATTGTAATTCTCCCTGAAACAAATATATCAATCGATATAAAATCGACACAAAGAAAAAGGATCAGTACATGTAAAGAAAACTTTAAAGATATTTTACAATGGACATAATTTATAAAGTACAAAAAGGAGAAAATGATCTGTCAGTATTCTGCTTTTCAAATGCAATAACCTTCAATTATCGACTTGATTTTTGTTTCTGCATGCCTATAACGTTATGTTTTTTTTTCAAATCAATACAACGCCTTGATATTCTGTTAACAAAGGCAATCATCAAGCATGCAATTTCCGTTTTTGAAATTCGATGACCTTCGCTATACCCATATATACCAATTTTTCCTGTGTGCCAATAATATGTTTTTTTATCATATAAATTCTTTGTGTTTTCTTTTAATAACATTAAAAATTGAAAGATTTATATTTACCCACATTCCTAGAGAAAATAGATTAATGGTTTAAGTTCTTTTTTCCATTTGAAGTTGAAAATAATTACCATATCTTGAACTGCTTATTTTTCATGAATACATTAAAAGTTTATATTACAAAGTACTTTATAGGCATTGTTTGTAAAACTTCTACATTTATATACGATCACCTGAAAATGTTAGTTAATCTAATTGAGTGATATATCTTTATTAATTATTTTAACTTACTAAATGAATAAAAAAAATTCATAACATGATTTGTAACAGTCCTTTGAATGCATGGAATAATGAGTATTAAAGTCAACCGAAACCTATTTTAATATTCCGCTTTTGGCATGCAATGACCTTCGATTTTACAACCTATTTATTCCAAGATTTTGCTTTTGTGCAAACAACTTCATAATATTATTTTTTTCGGGAAATGTTTCTCAGCCTTTAAATAGATGTTCTGTTATTGATATTCTGGTCCAACAATACGGGTTTTCCACGTTTAAAAAAAAACAACTCATTGGTATTCTGTTTTTTAAAAGACCATTTGAACCATTATGCTTAAAGCTATAGAAAATGTACCTTGAATTCTAAGTTATAAAAACTAAGATAGTTTTATCAATTAAAATTGTAATCTTTAAATTCATTAAATGGTAAGTTTCTTTTAATTGATATCTTATTGAGATGAACAAACAGAACGCTACGCTTCAGGTCAATCCACTGAAAAAAATCTATCGATAAACACTGCATTTATTGCGCACAAAGAGATGCACCATTTCTCAATTTACTAGTATTTTTCCGTATTTTTAAAATGCCATCTTAATACATTACCAATAGAGTTTTTCTAACTTTTTTCAACATATTTTTACAAAAAATTATTCGCTCCTAATAGCCGTAGACCCAAATTATGTGTCATATCTAAAAGTAAAATACAAGTTGTACCATGGTATTATGAAATAAAGAATCTGTAAAAGTATAATTAAAGGTTCATTCTCTATAAGGCCATTTTTCGGCCTACGATAAAATCACTTTAGAATGTGATTTTATATAACTATAATCATATTAGTTCATGATTTTGATGTTTGTTTTTCAACATCGATCATCTAAGTCACGTGATTTAGAGATAAAAAAAATGGCTGTCGGTTAAAGAAAAATTGAGGGTAGGTCTATTTAAATTAAGTTTCTATGCATGGGTCTGAATGTAAATGATCCAAAATTGTTTATTTATGTCGGAAATACATACGACCTAAGTAATAAATTCGAAGATTTTTTAAATTTAAGGATTAAGATATTTTTCATGACAAGAATTCTAATGCATCCACATTTTGCATATTTTGAACGTAAATCCTTACGAAATTCACACTGTATGGTGCTGAAAAAGTTTGATTTGCAATTTATTGAAAAGTATTATATCATATATTATTATATTGTAATTGTATATCATTTCTATACATGTGGTACTTATTTTACGTATAAAATAGCCATGTTAGAAATGAGGTTTCTAAGTTTCTATTGAACTCTAAAAGTTATGTATTAAATGTTAAAAGCACTGAATGGATTTTGATTGTGATTACATAAAACTGAAGTAGCAATTAAGAAAAGAAATTCAACAATTGCAAAAAATAAAGAATTAACACATAAGAATATCATTGCAAGTACACGTTGACTATCCATATACATGTTAATAGTCAATACATATAACTCAGAGCGGTTGCATTAAAATATACATCTCTTAGTAAAATGTTAAATCGGTAGCGTCGTAAAATGGCTTTGCTTTTATTCAATTACTCGTGCTGCACGATATATTCAATTAAAAATGCCTTCTAAACTTTATGTATTTACTTGTATAAATGTGGAGACCCCCCCCCCCTCGTGTCCAACGGCACAACATAAAATGGAGCAGAATTTTAACAGTTCCTTCAACTATGCATATCAGATTCTGAAGTTTTCGTGTATACTAGTATACAGACTTTAGAGTTCTTCAACATCCCAGGTACAAAATGGACTCTTAGGGTTTAATGCTCCTTTCCCACTCTTGAAACCTGTAGGTTAAATTCAGTCTCTTTCACAGTACAGCGTTAACAACTTGTTTTAAATTAGCACGGATAGTGACTGTTCCCTACCTAAGTTTTTAACATTTAAAGTAAACATCATCGGTGTTTTGGATATTATCTTTTTTTTACAAAAAAGGGTCCCGTCCTGCGTTGTGCTGTGGTTATTAATGCAACTATGCATAACCACTTGACCTTAAGTGGATGATTTCTTTATCTGGTTGAAAAATCCTTAAATGGGGTAATGCAACATTCATTTATCAATCCCATAATACATTTAGGAATCCCTCTCCACTTTACCAGTTTATTTTCTAAGACAGGACTAATCGTAATTTATGTCGATGAGTCCTCTCAATATTAAGACCCAGTTAACAAAATATGGATCAAATGATACGGAAGTGTCTATATAAAAAAAATTACGACTAATGTTATCGTAATTTATGTCGATGAGTCCTCTCAATATTAAGACCCAGTTAACAAAATATGGATCAAATGATACGGAAGTGTCTATATAAAAAATTTGTGTGTACCCATAGGAAAAAAGTCAATAATACAAATAATACAAAATGCATGTTACCACTTCAACATAGATTGCTTTCATCATTCCTAGAACATATACAGTATTCATAAGGAAATACAAAGAATATTTGCAGAACTCATAACGAAGTTCAAAGAAATAGCATACATAGATATACTAAACTATTATTATAAATATAAAAGATAACTCATATTCACACCTTATATTCGATTAAAAGTTCTTATTTCTTAATTCTTATTAGTAGTGTTGGCAACGAGTACCCGGTTAACCGGTTAACCGTCGAACGATGCGAGTATCGGTTAGTAAAACTGCTATTCGGTTACTCGGATAAAAATACATTTTTCATAGTAAATACGAATAAAAGAATTTTTATGCTATTTTAAAATGTAAATTGACACATTTCCTTAATTTACGGTAATTACCGTTAGGCTTGGTCTAGTGTTGAACAAAAATAGGAACGATTTGTTTTGATTAGTTTAATTGATGGCTTTAATTGCCAGGGGGTACACGTTTTGAAGACCCGAGTTGTAATTACCTCATTTAGACCAGTGTTTATCAGAGGAACATACTTTATCAATTTAAGATGCCGCCGCAAATATATAAAGCGTAGAAATATTGCTAAAGAATAGCTGACTCAAAATCTGTCAAATTGCAATTAATGTGAATCGGAGTTTTCGTATACGGGTGGGACTACAAATATCCCGTTATGCTAAATCACCGAAGATTGAAAAATAATTGGATAATCAGTGACTTGCATGAAACTCAACAAAAATTACAAAGTGTTACATGGTATGTTAATTCTCCTCGATCGCCAAAAATTTCTTCTTTGGATGTCGATAAAATTATTTTCATAAACAAAAACTAATTCCCCGTTTCAAGAAACATTTAAAATAAAAATTCATCGAAGATGTTGTGTTTTTGGAGTTTGTATTTGTAAATAAAGTTCATATATGTAACATTTATCTCATTCTATCAATATGTTAAAGGATGAAATTGATAATGAATACAGAAACTATAACAAAAAAAAATCATCCGAGTAACCGGGTACTCGATCCGAAGATGAAGTGAGTAACCAGTTACTAAAAATCGTCCGATTTGCCAACACTACTTATTAGACATTTCAAAGAAACGTCTCTTCTTGTAATTTCATGACATCCAGTCTTTTCAGTCCTTTGATTTTTAGATTTTTAAGTAAAAAGTTCACTTTTTTTAGTAAATATGCATGGCTGATAAAAACCTTAGTAAATCAACAGAAAATTGTAATATAACCAAAAGTTTATAAAAAGAAATAATCTACATAAGTTGATATCCTTCATTGTGAGTAGTTAGCTTTTTCTTCAAATATCGTAAAAATGAAGTGAAAAGTTTTTATTTAGATGTCATAACCACCTTTAACCAAATTCATAATTTGGTAGTCACTTTTTATGTTTATAAGAAATTTACCTGCAAATTTTGGTGTTGGTTAAAGATGGTTATGACATGCGTAGGAGTTATCTAACACAGCCACCCTCTTGAGTTTTCCCATTACTCTAATGCTAATACGGACCGATAGTACCTTACTCTGTGACCCTTTATCATTAAAAATACTATTGTATCATTAACCAACCAATATTTATCATTAAATTGGAACATAAGCCTAGTTATTCATGCAATTTTTAAGGGAAAAAATACTATCTGAAAATTTGAAGTCATTGTAGGCCGCAAAACGGCCTTATAGAGAATGATCCTTTATTTTGTGGTATAAGAGTTGCAGACAAGAGATGGGTAGCCTTCAATATTAAAGAAAGAATGGCCGTGTATTGCAATTAATTTATCGAATTAGTTGTTGCTGATTTCTTATTTATACGTTATCTCTGATAAATCTATATCTATGAAAAGAAATATTTCATTCTCAATACACTATTAAGCTATACACACACAGTATGACACCAATACTCTGCTCCTTCATATCAGTATTCAAATCAATTATTACATCCCGTATTGAATGTTAATGCTTTGAGTCATATTTGGTTAGATTTTTTAGACTTTTGACATGCTTTACCCGTAAATGATTACAGAGAAAATAGCCGATATTGCCATGTTGTAAATCAACTAGTGGTACAATTAAATCTTCCTTGAAAGTGTTATATACGGCTTTGATTGCAGACAAACAAAAAATGTGTATCAATATTTATTAAAAATCAAATATCAGTCAAAACTAAACCATGAAGTAAAAATTATTTTAACACCAAAAGAAAACAATAAACTTGATGTCATACTTAAAAAGTATCATATCCTATAGCAAGTACTAACAACATTCATTGTTTTCTAGATTTGTAATTAAACACCAAATCAAGTGTAGAACAAACCAGGGCACGGAATCTACTTGTTTTCAAAGACGTACATAATTTTCTTGATCTGCATACTTTTCTCAAAAGCATCCTCCGCGACTTTCTTTGGAATTTCTTTTCCACACTCAAAATGAACCTGTGCGATGGTCGATGGTCTTATCTTCTCGTTCAGCTGAATTTGGACATTTGCAAACTCTACCTCGGAATTCCTTCCCTCTATCTTTTCAGTAAATGTCTCCTGAAGATCTATCCTCAGACAAAGATCTCTGTTGAAACCAGGCCTACTGTTCATCTTTGATCCTTTAACAAGAGTACCTACTCCCACACCAAAATTAAAAACATAGGTTGTTTTATTTTTAAACAGACGTTTATAGGCATCTTTGGCATCTTCTTTCATTTTCCTGCTCACATCGTTGTAAAACCTTCTTTTGTTATCCCTTCTTTTTCCGAGATCACTAATTACGAAACCATCAATAACTTTTTCCTCCATATCATTCAACAATATCTTATATACAGATTACCGGCAACAGTCAACAAATGGATCTCTCAATAAATGACTTCTTTTTTCCTTTCTTTTTTCGTGCCGATATATAGGATACTTTTAAAACACAACTACTATACCCATATGCTTGTGTCCCCACAATAGTAAGTGTTAGTGGCCTTCCAATTCTTCAAAAACTAAAATATCGAATGGCGATTTATTAATATTCTTGTTACGCAACCATTGTTTAACATGTTTAAATAGAGAATACGTTACAAGTCAGTCTTAAAATCATTGAAGGGAGCAAGAAAAAAATCAAAGACCTGTTAGATTTAAAGGTATAAGCACCTATGATGTGAACCAGTTCACGCCACTGAGCTATATATCTCTATATTTGCATTTATTATGTGTTACAAAGCTTGTTATGTTTCATGAATAGAAGCGAATTCGTGCTATAAACTTAGGCGCTGTTTTTTCATGTATATAAGAGCCATACCACACCAATCTGTTTTTCCTATACCGGTATTATACTTTAAAAATTGTGATAATACGTATGTGTTAAAAGCAAATAAAGAATAATAAAACCATCAATAACACAGGAACCATATAAGTATTGATCTTCCACTTTTCCACATGAAATGTGTTGAACAACGTTACTACAGTGGAGCCTCATTTATCTTCACTCTTTGATAGTAGTCATTATGTCACAGAGCAATCGCTCTTTTTTGTTAATTAATTGTAAATGAGAGAGAGTGATGGATTGCAGGTGCGCGGCTCAGGCGTTATAGCCCTGTTTCCAAGAGTTTTATTTTAGTTAGTTAGAGAGAAAGCAAGTGAGTGAGTATGGATTTATAATTTGTTTGTTTGTCATTTCTGTTATCGTTGTTTATTGTGCGTGATAGATTTTAAGAGATGAAAGTGAGCATTAAGTTGATATGTGTGAGAAAGTGGTGAAAAAGAGATTTGGGATGGGCATGCCCTGGGAACATGAGTGAGAGAGGGAGAACAAGTCTGAAAGTCAATGAGTGTGGACGTGTCTTTTTATTGTGAATATTGACGTGCTTTCTTATAAATATATAATTTGTTGTAAATATGTAAATAAACTTTGTAAATAAAAAGAATCGTCATTATTAACCAGTGCCAGTGACAGGGAGGACCCTCATCACAATTATTTCGTTAATGATAATTTAACAAAACCATTTTTGAAAAATATAATGATTTTATTTTATTTTTTCTTTATACCATTTAGTGAAATATCTGCATATCCTGACTGATTTATTAATAAACAGGTGTCCGTTATATTTGTATACCTCGCCTTCAATATAGTGTATTTTGCTGTCGTTATTGACTTCAGAAAAACTTGGGCAAACCAATGATGAATTAGTGATATTGATATTCAAATGCATAACGGTGTTGAGAATTCTCAGATTCAAATTGCTGGAACCTGCAGGCAAGTAACTTTATTTTATGAAAAACTCTAGTAGATGGTGGCCAATTTGATATCAAAATCGGTTGGGCATTACATGTGTACATGGCATTTTTCCAATGAGAAAAAACCTAAGTCTTAATATCAAGGCAAGGCATTTCACTAATGATTCTGATGACATCAAATCAAATTAGCATTTAACTAAGGAATATTATTGTGTTTAACAATATTCTTCCTCGTCTCCCTTCGACCAACGCTTTATAGATGTTAATTTTTGTAACGATTACATTTGTATTTTTAATGTGTGGCATGGTGTTGAACATATTGCATAATTGCATATATATCCGTGTTTTGTTAAAATCGTTAAAATTCTTAAGACGGTCCCCTTAATATTAAAATTCAAAATTTTGTTACCATTGAAACGCTGTTTATTGATATAAAAGTACTACAATAAAAGAATTGTGTGTCTACGTGTGTACCATTTTTTTTTTATATCAAGCAAAACTGTACCAGGAGGCAAAGCAATTTGAAAATTGTAAACGACAATCAGGCAGCTGTAATACTTTAAAAACTATTTCTATTAAATAAAATTGACCAGTATTACTAAAAACTAATTCACTACATACATTGTTTTAATATTAAATTCTCTGTTATGGAGGTATTAAAAGTAAATCTGTTTGTATTTCTGGGTAGTAAAAAAGTGGTAAAACCCACATTTTTGATATTTGGTAATTATGATTCTTATTCGTGGTAATTTTACCTTACGTAATTAAATACTTTAAGATTTTACATTTCAGAAAATATATAGGTTGCTTTATTTAAAAGTTACTAGAAAATGTATTACTTAGTAATTTCTATTTGAATGTAAAAACAAAAAAAAAAATTTGAAAGTCTCATTAAATTCAATTGAGTGGTATAATAGGAGGATACCCCAAAGCATGACGTTCGGACGGACAGACAAACTATCACTTTATACTCCCTCAGATTTTTAATCAGGGGATAATCAAAATTAAAGCAACATATATAATACAGGAAAACAATCATAACATAAAATAAACGTGTCATCTTTTAAATAGTCCATAATATTACTATATATAAATTTCCATGGTTTTATCTTTTGTTTTTTCCCTATATGCTGATTTATGAACTGCATACGTGTGTGATGTGGTGACCTTCGGTGGGATGTTATCCCCTCACAACATGACTAATCATGGAACAAGATAAGTTTTGATACTTATCGTTAGTTTGAAAATAAAATACTGTAGTAATGCAATAGAAAACAAGAGAAGTACTGTGAACACTGAACTTAAAAAATGATACCCGCCTTCCATATGATTATAATGCCAAAGTTCATGTTTTGCTCTGGAAGACCAAAAAGTAATTAATATATGATGTGCACAATGGCACTATGTAAAACGAAGCTTTGAAAGTATGAAGTATCATAACCTCCGGGCCTGGGCTGATTCCAGGGCCGAGATCAAACCAGAAGTGTGATATTCTTTATATCTCATCATCCACAAATCGTGAAGTAAAACTAAACCGCCTAACACCAACTCCATTTTGTTTAACTAATTGGGCCGTAAAAACAAGCAACAGTCATAACGATCCTCGGAATCAATAAACAGTATTTAAACAACCAGCAAGGCCGAAATTATCTGTTGATTAATTATGTTGTACAGTTTCCTTACATTTTTAAGGAACTGGTGTTTTCTTATCAGTATTATGTCTATATATTCACTAATGATTTTTTTTAAAGTTCTAAATACATATATCACTGTCTGTTGATTTTCCATCCGTTCGGTTACAAGTCTTTATACTTATGCATTTTCTTTAATATTTTTTCCATACTTCTTTTTAAAATAAATAGACTCCAAATTTTGACTCCAACCTCCACTCCAAGCGTCCAGTCCATGAATTACACAGTGTATTTTTTCTCCATGCTTTCATATTTAAATCATGGATGAAGACCTAGTTAGATATAAAATTTTAGTATGAGGACATTTCAAATTCATTTCTTTAATTCTATATTTTTGAAATTAATGTAGTCTGTTGTTTTTTGTAACTGTGAACTATCTAAGAGAATGAAAAGAAAGATATATTTTAAAAATATGATTTTCTTTTTCAAATCATTAAGAAAACTAAGACGTAGACTATCTATAAATTAGTGCAAAACATTCATATGCATTACATTTCATGTAAGGGTTGAAAAAACAACAGAGATAGTAGTCAATTCAAAAATCATTTGCATTTTGCATGTTTTGATTTGATAAAGAGTAGATTTACATAAACTTATATCTTATTTTTTAGAATAAGAAAGGTTTTAAAAGTCACGCCAGGGGTTAAATACGTTTGATATTGTGTGTTAGAGTCGTCTTGACCTTTATTTTAAAAGAAGTATATAGGGTAAGGGCCATTTAAGGCCCCCGCTCAGAAAATGTTTATCTTTACTATGGAGAGGGATAAAGCAAGGATGTTACTAAAAATATATAATTTAATTTGATCAGGCGTTCCGTTGCCATGGAAATCGTCGTCAAAAACATTCACCTTCAGACCTCTAAATCTGGCATCTACTGCCATCTATTGTCATTTAACCAATCTTTAATTTTGATACCAACTATTAAAGTAATGATAGTATGCATACTTTGGGATTTGTCAAAATGACTATTTTACTAAGAAAATATATTTTAAATTGAAGAGGTATTCCGTTACCATGGAAACTGTATTCAAACTTATTCCATTATATCTGAAATTATTGCTTTATTGACAATGAAGAGATATGTGATTTTGGTAGCATCTATAAAATCTTCCATAAATATTTATATTTTGGATACCCTAAGATGATTTTGTACTTATTATATTAAATTGATAGGCAAGTCCGTTGCCATAGCAACCATTTTGTAAAAACTTATTCCCTTAGATCAGTTTTTGTTGTTGTTTACCAAACAAAGCAATCGTTAGTTTTTTTAATACATTTTTTTTCCGATTTTTTTTTGTTAAACTTTATATTTTTATGAATAAAGAAAACAAGATATGTTTGTTAAACTCTATGTGCCCGGCGGCAACAAAGTTCGAAAAAGCTATTTATAGCATATAGGTTACGTTCAAGGTCACAAGGTCTTTGACCTTGGTGTCATTTGAAAGCACTTAACTAGTGAAGAGTGCATAGCAAATATAAAGTCTAGTGAAGTATGCATACCAAATATAAAGTCTAGTGAAGTATGCTCCAAAAGTTGGAGCAAAAGTTCGAAAAAAAACTATTTTTAGCATATAGGTCAAAGTCAAGGTCTCAAGGTCATTGACCTTGGTGTCAGTTGAAAGTGTTTAGTTAGTGGAGTATGCATTCCAAATATGAAGTCTCTATCTCGAACGGTTCAATAGTTATGACAGTCAAACAGATAAACAGACAGACAGGACAAAAACAATATACGCCCCAAATAAATTCGGGCGCATAAATATTTAACATTTGAACAAAAACATGGTATTGAGGGACGTGGTTGTTGACAAAAATCAAATTTCTCTTATACAATAAGTCTGTCCGTTAATGCACTCCTTTCCCATAATAACTTTGTAAATATAACTTAGAAAAATTAGAAGTTTATTTCTAGTATATGTATACATATGATTTATGACTTGATTAAATCTCTAATTCAAAGTCTTGTCAAAATTTGTCATAATCATTTATAAAATTCAAATCACTGGCAGATGAAAATATGAAAAATGATAAGTATTTATTGGATTTTATCAATTATCATTTTAAGAAGGAAACTATTTAAAAAAACAAAAAAAAACATCTGTATTATTCAGCATAATTTTGCAATATGAACATTAGAATTTTGCATCGCATGATCATATTTGAAGTGCAGAAATACCGGTACGTAGTGAAAGGACATATTGGCTTATGTTTTTTTTTATATTTATGAATTTTAATTTATGATTCTATAGCCAAAGTGTCGCCCGCATTTTTTTAATGTCAATCCTTACGTCGAGTGATAGAATCCCACCAAGGGACGTGGCGACCGGTCCTTCGTTTAAACTGAGGTTCCGTGTGTAGTAGGAGATGGCACGAAAAAGATTTCTCTCTGGTCAATTGCCCTAAGTGCCGAGTATAGGTTAGAATCTGTTACCCTTCATCTGCAAGTGGTGGTATCTCAATATAAAGAAAAATTCTCAACAGTACATCGAAAACAATCTATCAATCATTTTTAATTTTCTCTCCATTGAAATCGATGACCTTTTCCTATATTAACATGTACAAAACTTCTAGTATCAGAAAGGGAAGATCGTGTAAATACTGCCTACAATACATTGTTAAAAAATTCAAAAGGCATAATGATATAAGGTTTTTAAAATTAAACATAAAAATGTTAAAGAAAACAATATAAATTCATGTAACTGGCCATTGAGGAGATACACAAATTCAATGAACAGGTTTGTTTGTTTGATTTTTTTTTATCTACCCTTTCGAGAACCTTTTTTTTATATTGGAAATCTTATGTCTCGATTCCCAAGTGAGATTTGAACCCTTTACTTAAGGATATTCTGCACTTTACTCTGCAACTCATGGGCAAATGATCTAACCACTGCGCCACACAGGTAAAATATCGGAATCTTGTTTTGATATCATTGAGGGGGAAGGGTACAATCAGTAAAGTATACCGAGTAATCGTATAACTTTTTAGTCTTTTGCCTCTTCGATAAAAAATCAATTTCAAGTGGAACAGTGTACTTTTTTGAGATCTTTCCGAGAAGAAATACAACTACACAGGTATACGAACCTTGACTGTATTACAAACTACGAAGGTAGCAATGACACATGCCGCTTTCTCAATACTAAAAATATGTATTTTGAAACTTCCTATCTGTACAGTCCTGAAAAGCAATCACAATGTTTTAACTAGTAAATTAAAATAAAAAGGAAATAATTATTATAATATTTTTTTTAAAAAAATAGAATAGTTGAGGTAAAAAAAAAACAATATCATGTTTTGACTATATAAATAAGATGTTGATTCAAAACTTTCTTACTATTTATTTTTATTTAGGCTTTTTATTATTTTATTTATTTTTTTTTTCTTTGTATATAAATAAGTTATTCATGTTAATTGATCGATAAAATTAATTTAAAGAAATATCAATATTATTTTTGTTGTCTATTTGATAATTTGTACTCAACATACATAAAAAAAAAATTTTTGTTGGTTTTATTGGAATAACTAATGCCCCGAACTTCTTAGAATAACGTTGAATTTTTTACGCGTCTGGTTGGCCGTACATTTGTTGCATTGTAAACACAATGAACGATATGGGAAGAAATGACAACTTTTTCATAAAGTAGATATGGAAATATGCACACACATTGAAATATTTTAACATGATCAAATGATTTTACAAAAATTATATTGAAGGAAGACTTTCTTTGAAAATATCTTTTACGTGTGTAAATATCTTTCTTGTTCAAGGCGTCGCACATACCTAAAATCGCCGATAACGATGCTACATGTAAAAATGCCACTTTTAGGCGTTTTCTTGTAAACTTTGTCACGAGCAATCAAGCGAGGATCTCTCCCATTGTATAAATCCATTTGCAATATTTTATGCATTGAAAGCTGCTGTTCATGACATTGTAAAGTCATATAAACAAGACGGATTGAAGTCCCTACTCAGCTCCAGGGAATCTCATCAAAATAAGTTTACGAGGTAGAAAAAGCAGACATTGAAAAATTATGTCATTGTCGATGTCATAAAACTAAACGGCGACGGGTGATGATATAATGTCGTTTTTATTCTTTAATAATTTTAAAATTAATAAACGTATCAAGCTAAAATTTTCAACATTTCTTTATTTTTTTGTCATTTTAAGTTGCTTACAACGAGCACGCGGCGGGTGTGACCGGTCAGCAGGGGATGCTCACTCCTCCATGGCACCTGATCCCACCTCTGATGTTTCGGAGGTCCGTGTTTGCTCTGCTCTTATTTTGTATATTGTTTAATGGACGTTGAGATTGAATACTGTTCGTTATTTCCATATCCTTCGCTTAAAAAAATTTGTAAGCTCATACTTCATAATGCTAATTTTATAGCCTCAGTCCACGAACTTTTTGATAACCCATCGTATATTCCTGAAAGTCCAGGAAAAAGCTGAGCCAAATTTAACATAAAATTGACACATTTCTCATACTATATAAAAATTTACATCATATACCCCGACTTTAGATGTTCTTTTCTGAATATTTAAGAAAACATTAACCTAATTGCTTAAATTCTGTAAAAGTGTAAGACTTAAAAATAAGTTTCTTGCTCATCAAATTTTCAATGCCAAGAAAATCACATTTTATGAGTGCAGAAAGTCAAATAATAATTATTGATTATGCGAAGCAATTTGAATCTTTTTCTCAATCACAATTTCAAAGTGTCCCTTTTTAAGATAGACTTAATAGTTTATTTTATTCGATGCTTTATTTGAATAAAAATATTGGAGGGAAAACGTTAAATATGTAATTTTTTTATTAGGACACGGATTTCAGTGCAAAAAGAATCCTCGAAAGGTCAAATCGTCAATAAAATCCATGTTGTCCTGAATGATGCAGAATAACCTCCTCGGTCTCGAAATGTTGTTTGAAAAATGAAAGCCTCGGATAACGCCTAGGCTATTATCTTTCAAACAAAATTTCTCGATCTCGGAGGTAATATATAGCAACATTCAAGAAAACGCAGACTTTGTTTCTAAATTTATGTCTGATTTCAAACTGAATAAATATGTTACACGAAGAAATGTTTTAAATTACAATGATATTTACATTTGGGTTTTTCCAGATTTGTAGGTGTATTAAATAGAAACAAGTCATAAATATTCTGGTTTCAGATTTCTTTGAATAGATGTCCTTCATGCATGCATATGTGATTTATATACTACAAAAACAGCCAAATTAGCATATTAGATTGGTCGTAATTTGACTCATTGTCTGATATTTCAGACTAAATTTCACCACGGATAATTCCGTAAACCCGAACAATACTTGGTTTTAACCCATGGCCATTGTGTATACATACAGTTTACATAATCAACAACATCTTAAGAATGGTACGGTTTAGCTTGGTTTTACGAAAGATTTATTTACAATTAACAAAGAGATATCTTGTATTTTCAATGCATGTTACAGACAATTTAACAATTATAGATGTAAAAAGGATTATAAAAAACATACATAAAGTGAGAATGTCAAAGTAGTCGTTTAAAATATCTGAGTTAAAAATTGTAGACCAGGGAGCCTTTTTAACGTTTTCAAAATAATTGAGGAAAAAATACACATATTAAGATTTTTTATTGAGATAAAGAATAGGATATCAACGCCCCATTTGATAGACTAGAAATTACTTTAACTCTTGAAAAAGTTGTAATGTTTATATACTAGAAAATCGCTAGAAAGAAAAGATTTTTTGTTAAATGAGTATTTTAACATGAGTGTAACAAGTGTAACAAGAATATATATCTTAAGTTTTCATTCAGGTCATGATTCTCTATACGTGGTGTCTATATTCTAATTAAACAAGAGTCCCATGGGCCACATCGCTCACCCGAGCATTGTGGCTAGGAAAAAGTAGTAATTGGTTTACTTTTGAAAAATTTGAATCCAAAAGTTTAGCCCCGCCCTACTCCAGGGGGTCATGATTTGAACAAACTTGAATCTATACTACCTGGGGATGCTTCCATATAAATATGAGCAATTATGGCTCTGCTGTTCTTGAGAAGAAGATTTTTTAAAGAATTTTCCTATATTTTTCTATATAAAACTTTGGTCGGCCATTATGACCCCGCCCTTCTCCTGGGGGTCATGATTTGAACAAACTTGAATCTACACTACCTGAGGATGCTTCCATATAAATAATGAGAAATTATGACTTTGCTGTTCTTGAGAAGAAGATTTTTAAAGATTTTTCCTATATATTTCTAT
The DNA here is from genome assembly GCF_032062105.1 of Saccostrea cuccullata. Taxonomy (NCBI): domain Eukaryota; kingdom Metazoa; phylum Mollusca; class Bivalvia; order Ostreida; family Ostreidae; genus Saccostrea; species Saccostrea cuccullata. Next base: position 95,420 of record NW_026940309.1, read on the forward strand.
ATAAAATTTTGGTCAGCCATTGTGGCCCCGCCCTACCCCTGGGGGTCATGATTTGAACAAACTTAAATCTAAACTACCTGGGGATGCTTCCATATAAATATGAGCAATTCTGGCTTTGCTGATCTTAAGAAGAAGATTTTTAAAGAATTTTCCTATATATTTCTATATAAAACTTTGGTCGGCCATTGTGGCCCCGCCCTACCCGTGGGGGTCATGATTTTAACAAATTTGAATCTACATTACCTGCGGATGCTTCCATATAAATATGAGCAATTATGGCTCTGCTGTTTTTGAGAAGAAGATTTTTAAAGAATTTTCCTATATATTTCTTTGTAAAACTTTGGTCGGCCATTGTGGCCCCGCCCTTCCTTCGGGAGTCATGATTTTAACAAATTTGAATCTACACTACCTGGGGATGCTTCCATATAAATATGAGCAATCATGGCTTTGCTGTTCTTGAGAAGAAAATTTTTAAAGAATTTTCCTATATATTTCTATGTAAAACTTTGGTCGGCCATTGTGGCCCCGCCCTACCCCGGGGGTCATGATTTGGACAAACTTGAATCTATACTACCAGGGGATGCTTCCATATAAATATGAGCAATTATGGCTCTGCTGTTCTTGAGAAGAAGATTTTTAAAGAATTTTCCTATACATTTCTTTATAAAACTATGGGCGGCCATTGTGGCCCCACCCTACCTCCGGGGGACATGATTTGAACAGACTTGAATCAACACTACCTGAGAATGTTTCCCCATAAGTTTCAACTTTCCTGGCACAGTGATTTTTAAGAAGATTTTTAAAACATACCTGCAAATTTTCACTAATTCTCAATTATATCCCAATGAAAAAGGGCATGGCCTTTTATTTTAATAAACCTGAATCCCCTTTACCCAAGGATGCTTTGTGGCAAGTTTGGTTGAAATTGGCCCAGCGGATCTTGAGAAGAAGTCGAAAATGTGAAAAGTTTACGGACAGACAGACAGACAGACGGACAGACGGACGCCGGACAAAATGTGATCAGAAAAGCTCACTTGAGCCTTCGGCTCAGGTGAGCTAACAAGAGACCCATGGACAACCTGAGCACATTGTGGCCTTGCCCTTTTCCTATAGAACATGATTGAACAAACTTAAATAATCCAAATAACTGAGGATGCTTCTGAATTAACATGACTAATCATTGATTTGAAGAAGATATTTTATAACTTACCCTTCTTTTACCAATTTCAATGTCACAATATTCTCATGGAAAACGGTCCTTCCTATCCCCTGATGATCATGATTTGAACAATCTTGAATGTAGACTACCGAACAAACTAGTGTATTGATTTCCTAAATAGACCGATGCAATTTTGTTTTAACTTATGCACAGTTAGATTTAGATCAGGTGTTCTTAAATTATTCGAAATTTTGCAATACATATCATTGATAAACATCTCTCAAATGGGAAAAACCCATTGTTGCTTTGTGGACCATCGTAAGATATTTGAGAGTATTGGTAGAAATAATCTTTTCGAAAAGCTTGTTAGATTAAAAGATGGTGGTTAAAAGTATTTAATATCTTAAGTTTTAAAAAAATATTACGATCTATGTAAAATTCAAAAATAATTTTAGTAACGTGACTTTTTAAATGTCCTTCAATGTCCTTTCCTCTTTTCAAATGTAAAAATAAGATTTTATTCTTTCAAGGAATATCATGTTTCTAATTATATATGCAGCCAGACATGCTTTAGTTATACTTCAGGCAAGTATTATCCTTTTGGAGGTGTGGGGTGCAGTCAACCAGATAACAAAAAAAAATCGACGAACAAATTGATTAAAAAAGAAAAATTGACCTATCTCAAAAATTATATTTTGTGGAAGGATGTTTTAGGTCGAAGGTTATTTCATAACCAAATTCTATTCATAAATTACTACCCTGATTTGCATATATTACAAATAAAGTGGGGAAGGGACCAGCTTTTAAACAAACGTTTTCGAAATACTAAAAATTAATGTGTTGATAAAAGGCTGGGGGAGGGGGTTTTTGCCCTGTCAGTCCGTGTGTATTTATGTCTGTCTAGCTGTAAGGCAGGTTGTCTGTCAAAACTTTAACTGTCCATACATTTTGATATATTGGAGCTTTGGCATGCATAATTTTCATGTATATATAATGTATATTATGAGAAGATCTTTCTTTGGGTACAAAAATACTTGATCTTATTTTTGGAGTTTGACCCTGTTTTGCCAAAGCACAAGATGTGTTTATGAAATACTGATGCTCCGGTATGACAGCTTACGGCAAAGGTTTAAGTTCCTCAAATACACATCAAACCCCAAGGTTAAGAGATAACAATGCTGTTACCTGAAAATTGGACTTGTGTCGACGGCTATATCTGATTATTATTAAGACCTAAGACCCAACCATTCAAAAGTAATGGTCAAAGTTAATGCTATCTAAAAGTTAAACTCAAAGGTCAAAGAGTCCAATTCAGAGAACCAAACTACCAAAAAAAACTTACATGAGCTTGGAGTACTTTATGATCTAAATATTCTTGTACATGCATATGGGAGTTTGGAGTTTTCGTATCAAACGAATCCTAATTTTATAAATTACGCGGGAGTTCAAAAAGTTCTTGGACTAGCGTCATAAAATTAAAACCGCTTTAGGTACATCAATGAATTTTAAAATATCTAGTATGTATCATCTTTTCTATCGAAAGAATAAACCATTAATCATAGATTTTATCTTTAATAAATTAGTAATGTTTTTGTAAGCTATGGAATGTCCAGGCAGTGCAACCTCGAACACGACGTTTTTGCGACCTATGTGTAACTGAGCTGTTGATAAACATTTGACATCCGAAAATCTCGTTAATTCAGGTATGTGTTATAAATTGTTCCACAAAATATAAAAATTTTTACTTTATTCTGGGAGTTTTATGAAATTTTATCGTAAATTTTGCATGGAGTGTCCAAGCAAATAAGACATAGGAAATGACGTCAAAAAGGGGGAGGGGATTCTTTTTCCAACATTCTATGAAATTTTGTCCCTGAAAAACTGGTATTAACCTAAGAAATGTTTAAATTGGCAATAGAGAAATAATATGCCTCCAGATTACTTGTTTTTTAATGTACTTGTATTCAAAAATCAAAATAGATTCAGAAAGAAAAGGGATGCACAGTTAATGTCGATTTGAAGTCAAAGTGTGAAAAATCAATTATGTCAAAAAACGAAGTTGATTATGTGTTGCTCCCCAAAGTAAAAATACAATCAAGCAAGGATCTCTCCTATAATGTATAAATCCATTTGAAATATTATATTCATTGTAAACCGCTGTTCATAATATTGTAAAGTCATATAAAAAAGACAGGTTTTAGTCCTTTCTCAGCTCCAGGGAATCTCATCAAAATAAGTATACGATTTACAAGAAGCGGGCATTGAAAAACAATGACGTTGTGGGACGTCATGAAACTATACGGTGACAGCGCCGTGTGATCATATAATGTCGTATTTATTTCATTATAATTTAGCAAATAATGAACGTATCAAGCTAAATATTAAAATTTTCAACGTTTCTTTATTTTTTATTGTTTTATGTTTTTTATAAATTTTTACAGCACAGACTACATTGTTCAAATTTTATAGCCTCAGTCCACGAACTTTTTGATAACCCCTCGTATGTACTTGAATATATCAAATTAACAAAAAGTTTTAAGTACAATCATTTTTTGTATGAATTCTTGTTTATTTATTCGTATTTGTATTTGTTACGCTTATTTTGATCTGGATGTGTGCGACTCAGGATATACTTGTGTGTGAGAGGGAAGGGGTTATGAGGATGAGAGCGTACTAGTATTGTTATATAAATTGTACATACCAACATACCAACTCAGTTCATTGTATTGTAACCTTGACCTGTTGTATAGACAGGATATCTATGAGCTTTAAGTCTGTTGAACAATCTTTTCAGTATATAATGAATAAATATTGTTTAAATCAAAGAATTCAAAAGTTATGGCGAAGGTGGAAGTTTTTCAAAAGTAGGTCAAACTCTAAAGTCAGTGCCAAAACTGTTGGTATCCAAGGAAAGTTTTTGTCATAAGGAAAATGAATTTTGAAAGGTGAAGACACTATAAGTAGTTACAGTTCAAAAGTTATGACCAAGGTTAAAGTATTTAAAAAGTGGGTTAAACTCTAAATTGAGGACAAAAAGTCAACTATGTTTAAACCCATGGTAAGGTTTTGTCAAGATAAATACACTCATGACATATGAAAGCTACAGCACTAACTGTTCAAATGTTATAGTCAAAAGGGGTAAACTTCAAAGTCAAGAGAACAAATATGTTGGTACCCAACGGGAGACCTTGTCACAAGGAATGCACATCTTGAAATATGAAAGTCATAGCTGTAATCAATCAAAAGTTATAGACAAGGTTAAAGTTTTTGCAAACAAACACACAGATGGACAAAAACTATATAACCCCGAATATTCGATTACGGCGGCTTCAAAACTTTAATTTTGATCATAACTTTTTAACAACTGAAGCTAGAGCTTTTACATTTCAAATGTGTTTTCCTCATGACAAGACCTTTTTCTGGGTATCATGGATTTTGACCTTTTCACCTTGGAGTTTGATTCATTTTTTTCAGAGCAATAACCTTCATCGTAATTTTTGAACAGCTGGTGTTTAGCTTTCATGTTTCACAGATATAGATTGCTATCTATATCTGCCTTGCCGGTGTAAAGACGAATAATGACCCCCATCGAATAATGACCGGGGGTCATTTTTCGACAGCGAAAAATGACCCCCGGTCATTATTCGACGTAGAAAAATGACCCTTTTGCCCGTAGAAAAAGTGTCACCACCCTAAAAATTTGCAGAACCCACGTGAAGAAAAATCACCCCCGTAGAAAAATGACCCCCTGTAGATTAAAGCTAAAATTCTTAGGGGGCAAAAAAAAATTAGATAAAACAACATATTGGCCAAAATGCCCACCTAAGCTAATTGGGAATAAATTGATGATATATGGATCTCATAACATTACACAATTATAGCTATATTTTAAGGTCAATGCAATGATTCAGAATCTAAAGGAGTAAAAGATTTATCAAGCCTTAAAGGTTAAGTAAACATTGTTTTTTGATTGTGGAAATCATCGAACTGACAGAAAAAATCAGCAGTATTATATATTATTATATCCTCCCCTTGAAAAGCAGGAGGGTATATAGTGATCGGGATGTCCGTCCGTCTGTTACATTTGAGGCATCCATGTCTTATCCGCAAATCCTCATATAAAAAAAAGATGTGTTTGTGAAACACTGATCCCCCCCCCCCCTCCCCCATATATGGCAACATAGCGAAGATTAAACTTTTCTTAAATGCAATTTAAATATATTGTTACTCAAAGTAGGGTCTTCTCACAAGAAATACAACTGCAAAATAGGAAAGCCCTAGCACCACTTGTTCAAAAGTAACGGCTAAGGATAAGTTTTTGAAAGGCAGGTCAAACTCAAAGGTCAAAGTTGATGATTTCTTAAGAAAATACTTAATGTAACAAGGATTACATATGTGAAGTATGAATACCCTAACCCTTACCGTTCAAAAGTTATGGCCAAGGTAAAAAAAATCATAAATACGGAAATCTCCAAGGTCAAGGTCAAAAGGTCAAAGTTTTTAGTATCCAATGAAAGGTAATGTAAAAAACTACATATTTGAAGTATAAGAGTACTAGTATCTACCGTTTAAAGGTTATAGCCAAAGTAAAAATTTTGCATTTTTTGTGTTGAATGGGACAACTCCAAGGTAAAGGTCAAAAGGTCAAATTTGGTGGTACCCAAAGTAAGGTCTTGTCACAAGGAATACAAATATTAAATATGAAAGTCATAGCTCCAATAAATGATAAGTTATGGTCAAGGTTAAGGATTTTGCTGACAAACAAACCACCAGATATAAAGAAGACGTTACAACAATGAAAATATTTGTTCTGCTTTTCATGTTAAATTCTCTGAAAAATATATTCAGAACTGAGTAAAACAGAACAGGCTGTGAAACTTGGTATGGTATTTACATACTGCAACTTCACATTTTCAAATATTTTTAGAGGTACTTGACATAAAGGGAATATGAAAAATTACAAAAATACTTCTTCAAACATCGTCGTTTACAAACTTTATTAATTGAATACTATTAAACAATATTTTATCAAGAATAATTTCTTTTTTATTCAATGAACATGAAAGATAAGTCCACCGTTTAAAAAAAATAGTCAAATGAACTCTATTATTTTTAGTCAATTATGCACACTGCCTTTGTAAATATTTTTTAAAAGGCTTTGTTACAATGTTTTCAATCTTTAATATGATGAAGAACATAGCCAAATGATTAAAAAAAAGTGACTAAAATATATAACTTTCCCCTCTAACCAATGAAAGATAGGCTATTTACCTATACTCATATTCTTGACCTTTTTGCACTTACATGGGATTTAATAATTAAATGACTGTTTGGGGTTACTTTCAGATTAAATATTTATCAGAAATGGTACCTTTACTTTAAAAAGATCATATTTAATAGAAAAATTGTAATCAAACACCAAGAATATGAATAGGTAACAAATAATTGTTAAAAGGAATGCACATCATTTCATAATAGATATCACAAAAATGTACCCACGATCAAACGATCTACAACACGTACATCTTTGACTTAGACACATTTATCAAGATTTTACACTATATAGCTGGCAACTAAAGATTTATTAAGATTTATGCATTCCTTCAAAATGGTTAAATACCATTCAAATTATTACGAAAGTTGTATATGTACATTGTACTTTCATTACACTATAGATAGTCTTGGGTTTGTCAACTTCAGGTCTAGATCTAGTAGATAAAAGGTGCCTACATATTTTCTCTTATTCCAACAATATATTGCCATTAAGCATTTTAAACCAAAAATATATGAATTGAATTAAAATTATGTTGGCATGATTGAATTCTGTGAATTTCAAAATGCAGTATTTTCTACCATTTCTATTGAAGCTGTCAAGTACATCAGTCATGTACGGGAAAAAGTGGCATTGAATTAATAAAGACGTCTAAATGGGTTAGCACAGGTTAAACACATTTACCAGTTATGATATCATAGGAAGTAGGTTCTACGTTAAAAGAAATGTAATGAATACTAGTAATGTGTGCTAAATCAAAAGTTTATGTCTACATGTATAGTTTTTGCATTAGAATAACTGTGTATTTTACACTAGCCCATAGCTTTACAAGCATTTTTTACCCCTTTCTTATTTAGGAGGAAGTCGATATTGAACAAAAGCAAAATAAAAAACACCCTACCTTTATATTTATATAAGAAGGAATTAAAAATAAGCTAAAAATAATCTACTATTCTACTAATTTTTAACTGTTACTTTGCCACAATACTTTCAAGTACACCTCTACCAACATTTAAAGTATGCTTTTATCATGTATCAAGTAAATTATAATATGAGAGTACTTGTGTGAATACGAAAGCCCAGAAGGCTCATTCGAGATTCGAGATTCAAAATACGAGATTCGAAATTCGAGATTCGAAATACGAGTTTCGAGATTCAAGATCCAAACTAACCAATCAAAAGCGGATTCAACATTTGATTACTCCCCTTTATTATGTTTTTACTATCAAGAAATCGTTTAAAATAATTATAACCAATGGGTCATTTGATTAAATTACAGTGCAAGAAAGAGTGTTTTATATATATTAGAAGGAAATTTAAATAATTATTGGATTTTTGTAGCAAGATGTACTTCAATTTATATTATAGCTTCTTAAATATTAAATAGATTACATATATCAGGAGTATATATATTTTTGTATTATCTTCTACACTATTTTTTTTTTTGTATTTCCGCGCATAGGAAAACCACAGGTACTTGTGGACAGGACCCCTCCCCCCCCCCCCCCCTCGATATTCTATACCAGGGCTTACTGGACAATATTTTTAACAAATTATATTTATTACACTTATTAATGTGTACAATACGAAAACATCACGGGCGTAAAACCCCCAGAATAATCGTTTAACCAAAAAAAAAAAAAAAAACCCATTAAACATTACATGTACCCCTCCCCACTATACAAGAGAGGTGTCATTTAAGGAGAAAATATGGGATTATTACGAGATGCAGAGTCAATCCGTTAGCATGGACTAAGACAGAAATATTTGTAGAGACAGTTAATTTTAATCCACATTTTAAGTTAAAATAAATGCATGGTTTTAAACCTAGAAATAGCAGCGGGCGTACAACGTAAACAAACTTATAATGTATAGTGGGGTATTTTTTGTGTTGAGCGATTATTCTGGGTTTTTTACTATTTTTTTTGGCATTGAACACACGATGAATAAGTGTATTAGATATATGTTGTGAAAAAAGTACAATAAGCCCTGGGGTTGAATATCGAGAGGGGGGGGGGAGGGATGCCCTGTCCACAAGTACATTTGGTTTTCCTAAGCGGGAAAATACATAAAAATTAAGTTTAGAAGACAATACAAATAAATATATATACTCATGATATAAGTATTTTTTTTAATAATTAAGAAGCTATAATATAGATTGAAGTATATTTTTCTGATCAAAAATCCAATAATTATTAAAATTTCCTTCTAATATATATAACACTCTTTCTTGCATTGTAATATAATTAAATGACCCATTTGTTATAATTATTTTAAACGATTTCTTCATAGTAAAAACATAATAAAGGGGAGTACTCAAATGCTGAACCCGCTTTTGATTGGCTAGTTTGGATCTTGAATTTCGAATCTCGAATTTCGAATCTCGTACTTTGAAACTCGCTTCTGATTGGTTAGTTTGGATCTGGAATCTCGAAACTCGAATTTCGAATCTCGAATTTCGAATTTCGTACTTTGAAACTCGAATCTCGAATGAGCCTTCTGGGCTTTCGTATGTGAAGGCTTAACTTCAATTCAATATTTTATCTAGAGCCTCTTTCAGAATTATTGAAAGGTTAGAGTTTTATTTATATTTTTGCTTTTTATTTATTATTTTTTTTGTTTTGATTTAACGTAATGTTCTTTTGGGGGGGGGGATAAAAATTTCCTCCTCTTTCATAGTCAAATAGGATTTGCCAGACTTAAACAAACTAAAAGTTGAAATGACAAAAAAATTAATATATATCCTAGTAAAGAGTATTTAAACCTGATTTTTGCATTGTTTGATTTCTATAAACAAGTGGAATATCATTCTTTAAGCAAACATTATAAGGAGGAATATTAAAAAGAAATTTTATTTACTTGACAATTAAAAAATCTCTTTTCAAACACAATTTTGGCATTGAAAGACAACGCGAATCTCTTAATTATTTCATACGACTTTTTGTATTTTTCTGGTTACAGAAAATGTAAAAATTAGTTTCGTTGTAAAAAAAATATCAAAGAGTGTTTATTTTGTATCACTTTAAAGGGTGTCATTTTTCAATGGGAGGCATTATTTTATAGGACTAACATATAAAATAATGACCCCCTAGGACTCTTTTTCTACAAAAAATGATTTTTTTTCTACGGGTGGGGGTCATTGTTTGTCGTTGAAAAATGACCCCCGGTTATTATTCGATAGGGGTCATTATTCGTCTTTACACCGGAGCACTAATAATAAATAAGAACTAGTAGCAGGAGTTTTTTATATCACGCAAGTTTTGGCTCCAAAACATAAAGCGAACAGACATACACAAAACGGTTGTGTGAGGGGGTTTACATCGCACTTCTAGAATCGGAGGTGGTCATAGGTGGAGACCTAGTGTTGTATGATGGTCCTTGCAGGCTTAGAGGGGAGAAGCGTATCGGAAGTATCGAGCTGAGAGATAGGGTTATCTTCCAGGTCTTTGTCGTCGTCTTCAGGGATACGTTGTCGTCGGGTCTTAAAGGTTATTTCGGTCGGAAAACAGTAACACTCACTTGCTTTGATCTTGTACTAGTTGGATCGTAATTGTTGACCGATTTTTTTTTCACATAGCACCACTCATCATTCACCGAGACTATAATATATTTGGATGGGACTTTGGTCTTATCTCTGTCCGAGTACAAAATACACAAGATCACCGACAGATGAGATGAAAAGAGGGCGTGGCCCTTTTGAGTTTGCCTTGGACCAAGAACTGCTGATGTGGTTGGAGTCCCAATGAGCTTGGTTTGGGGCGATAAACTCCGGGTATACCATGGGAAGTTGTTAATGTTTGAACTAATGCGTTGGGTATACATTGCTCGTGCCCTCACTACGGATACGGGAATTGAGTCTTGCTAAGGCAGTGGAAAGGCTAAGCTGCGAGATTGGATATCTTCCAGGCTCTTGCCTAAGTATTTCCTCCTCAAGTTCTGCAACAGCTTTTTCGTCTACTGAGTTTTTATTCGGGTTTTTAACTCTGTCAATTTCGAGGTTGAGGCGATAATAATCTAAGAGTTCATCCTCACGCAAGGCCAAAAAACCGGGCACGGCTGACACGGATAATAGCTCTTGGTCCATCGAGTGGGTGGAGATCCATGCACAGCAGGAACAGTGATTCCCTTAAGGTATGGGCTTTTTAGACAGGCAGCTGTATAGGCGGTTACCATTTCTCTTAAGAACAGGATTAGTTGGTGGTTCTGCTTCATGACGTCAGCAGCAAAGTAAATCCTGACATCAGGGGGAGGTTCTGATGTGTTCAATATAGCTATTTGGAAACTTTTTGAGTGAAGCGCAGGTATGGCAAGAGTCACATACACGGTCGACTCATTGAGGTTAATCCAATGCATAGAAGTTGGTGTTTCGTAGGGTGATCTAATAAATGTGTAGCGCAATTACAAGGCCATCAACTGCGTAGGACTACATGTATGATGACCTCAGTTGGTTGCTGACGTGGACAGACCTGCGTGCCATAAGTAAGCGATTTCTTGCAATTGTTGCTATGTTCAAATATTGCTTGACGTTTCGGATATTTGTGAGTGTTTTGGAGGGACTGGTTCCTGTTTTTCGCCTGCATTTCTGCTGGCAAAGTCAAATGGAATATTTGCGGAACCTGCAAAATGTTGAAGGACAACCTGATAACGGCTAGCTGTAGAGAGGAAGGATGTCACTCGAAGGCTTGCATGTAGGCAAAACAGATACCTTTCGAGGGCTTGCTGAAAGGCGACCTTGTGTCCTAATCTATCCTAATATTTTGGTAGAATTTTGGCAGATTGTTGTTTTGGATGCTGATAATTTTAGACTGCAGGCATCCAGAGCTGTCATTATGCTGTTGACCCACGCGAGTACAATGTAAGTCAAGGCTAGGTGTAGGTTTTTCTAGGCAAATGAGCTCATGTAAATGCATAATTTGTGTAATTTTTACACAGAGAAGGCTCAAACTTATTTTCTTATACATAATTAGTACACACAGAATGATGATGAAACTACACATTATGACGTCATATTATGACCCATAGTTGGTCTCGCTTCTCTTTCAATATAAGCGAGACCGACAGTGGGTTTCCGACGATGTACATGTATATGAGTAACAAATTCTCGAATGGGACGTTAAACAACGTATAATCGTACATGTCTTATGCAAGGTATCGAATATTGATCGAGGGAGTTTTGCATCGGTCATCCCGAGGAATACACAATTGAAATCTTCGACTTGCAACGGCGATTATGATACAAATGTAGTCTGAATATAAACTTTTCTTCTATGAAAGCAATGAAATATTTTCATAATATCATTTAAAACCGGACAAATTTCCTATTTTAGAACCTTCCATGTCACTAATTTTCGTCGAGAACGAAGAAGAACGATGCAGTCTATAAATAGATCGAGGTCGTGAGTGTGCTTGAAGAAGTACCTCCTTTAATTTGGTTGGAGAAAATAGTGCAAGTCTTTTCCCTAGAATTCAGAGTAAGGCAAGCTCATTTGCAGTTTCATCCCAAATTACTCGTACTAGTGAGCCCGGGGACTTGATAAATATGTGATCAAGAATCAATATTGCAGTTGTAGATTTGCACATTAATTAACAAATAAACATAACTCTGTATCTTCTTGCTAGTTACTGGTATTTTTTAAAATATTTTCAAATAGGTTTTTTTTCTTTCCTGTCGATGACACATTCTGAGCTTTAAGATCACGAGATAAAAACAATCCACCATTGACCAAGAGTCTATGAGGAGAGTTGTCTTTTAGAAACCCTTGGGAAGCAAAGATTCGTCACCTTACGATCTGAGATATTACAGGTTGCAAAACAGAATTAAATTCTGCTATGTATAATATTACCAAAAATGCGCAACTTTGAGTAGGTGGTATTAATAAGAACAATTTTTTGAAAAGTTTTCTTTTAAGATCTTGTAAAACAATAATATTCTTTATTTAGATTTTAGTAACAAAAATACATAGACATCCAGCAAGGCACGCAAGTTTGTTTCGGTCGAAGTCGAGCAGGTGCCTAAGGAATAACAGTCTTATATTTTGATTTCATGATGTTATCAATCGATCGGCTTGCGTAGTAATTTGCATAACGTTTATGCATAAAATTATCACACGAGCCAATCGATTGATCATCGTCATGAAATCGAAAAATAAGACAGTTTCCCTCATATTTTCATGCTCCTGATTCCGCCAATCCACGTGCTACAGGCCAGCTTCTTGTCTTTATTTGTCCCGCCCTGCACTTGTTTTTTTTAAACTGCGCCTATCGATGAACAAGTACATTGATGAGGAAATAAAGTGCATTAATAATTTGTAATTTTATCTCGGACAAAGACATTGAAAATTTTAATATTTAAATATCAATTCCAGGACCTAATCACTCCCCATTTACAGTATACATATATAGAAATCAGCACACCCTAAATTATAATGAATCTATTCTAGTCAAAACAGAAAGACTACATATTGTTTTTCATAACATAGAAGTTCAGCACCAGTTTAAATGTTCGAATCTAAAGGGAAGACTCAGCAATATTTTTGCGTTAGCCATGATTTGACGTGAACTGAAGTGACATACTGGTATACATATAGAAGATTTGAGGGGTCGTCTTGTTCCAAGGATTCTAGTAAATGTTAGAAAAGGGAAACGGATCTTTAAGTAATGGAGGAATTATTGTTTATAATAGCAAAATTTCGTTTAATTCACCCAGTCTGTGATACGTTTGGTAGATGTAGGGGTTGATCAAACTCCATACAGTGTCAATTCTCCGGGACTACTTTCGTGCCCTACGAATAACGATATGGAGTTGTAGCGTAACGTAGTACTGAGCTGTCTGGAGCTTGAGGGGTCGATAAGTGACTAAAAGCTGAATATGACTCGAAAAAGGGATACACCATATAAGATTTCCTCTCACTGGGTATTCCATTCACATTCTTTACACCTGACTGCTTTATAGCACTGGCGTGAAATGGACCACACGTGTCGTTCTGTTTATCTTACATTACCTTTCATTTACATTTCATTGCAATTCAAGTGCATTTGTGTTTGTATAGTGCACTGACTTTTGTCATTATTGTAAGATTCTTTGGTCTCTCTCTCTCCCTCTCCTACCGTGGAAGAAGACTGCACGGTTATTTCTGTCGCTTTCGTTACAATAGCTATGAAGCATATGTCTGTCTAGACTCGTGACAACTGAACTCACTAAATAGTTCACAAGTAAAGTTTTTGACGTTTTTTGGAATACTAATTTGTGTCTGTCTATCCGTCCGTCCGTCAGTCTGTCTTTCTGGCTATATCTGTAACACTTGCGTTTCCGCGCGATTTCTTGAGAAGCCTTTAAGCCTTAGCAATGAAATGTTGCATGTCATTAACTGCAAATGCGCAAAGGCTTCTTGAGAAATTGCGCGGATACGAAAGTGTTAACACAGACAGAATTAATGACCTTGACCTTTTGACATAAAAGTAATAGGGGTCCACATGGGGCTGTTAAGTAAAATTTCATTGCAAAAGCTCAAAGGCTTTTTGAGATATATTTTGCGGAAACGAAAGTGTTAAGACAGACAGAAAGACAGACTAACGGACACTTCAAATTGATTTAAACGGCTTTGATTGCAGATATTAAAATTATTTTGTGCATTACATGTATCTATAAAGAATTAAATCAAGTGCATCCATGTGTGCATCCAAAAGAAAACCATAAACTGAACACATTCTTAAATGCCAAGAGGAAAAAATTAACATGTTTAAATATTCTTCTTATGAATTTAATTAACTAGAAAATTGGCATTTTTATCATTTAATGAGTTGATGTACAGTAAATAAACAGAAAACTGGATTTGATTAAGTTATTTTAAGGTTAGAAGTCAATCGTGGAACATTTTTCTTAAATATTCGTTTCAAAAGCTTACAGAAATACTTTTGTTATTATTTAGCAAAAAATGTACTACATTATTTAATGATCAATAAACAAAAAACTTCAAATGCATAACATTCTTGTACTAGTAACCTGCATTGTCTTTAGAGATTAGTATTTAAAAACCAAATTAAGCACAAAACAATCCAGGGCACAGAATTTAACTGTCTGCATAGACGAAAATTGTTTTCTTCTCCTTCAAACATCTTTCAAAAGCATTCTTGATGACATCCAATGGAATTTTTCTTCCACTCTCAAAAAAAACCTGTGAGATGGTCGAAGGTCTCGTTTTTATTTTCAACTGAATTTGGGTATTTGCCATCAATACATCCTTTTGGACCCCCTTTACAACTATCTCCACAATATTTGCACCCTCATGATCTATCCTCAGAAGGAGATCTCTGTTGAAACCAGGTTTACTGTTTTTCTTTAATCCATCAACAATAGTATACCTTCTATGCTCAGAGCTGAAAACGAAGGTGCCATCTTTATCAACCAGTCGTATACAGGCTTCTTCAGCGTCCTTCTGCATTTGATTTGTCACATTGCTGACAATCCTACATTCTGCCATCTTTTTTTTTCCGAGATCACTTATTATGAAACCCTTCATCGTTACCGTTACCGTTACTTCATTTGGAAGTTGCTGCATGTCCTTTCTATTTCAAAACCTATACAATTTACTGACAATGTGCACCACAAATGGATATCTCAATAAATGACATCTTTTTTTCCCTTTATATATAGTGATACATAAGTGTTTTTAAGGAATAATCCCTGGTTTCCTTGAAAGAGGTTAAATATAGAATTTTGTCAAGAATCAGCCTTTCAGTCGACCTATACTCATCTAGTATTACATGTATTTCCAGGTAAGGAACAATTTTCAAATTACCCCAATCGGTTTATCAGTATTTTTTCAGGCGAACACTTTTAATAGATGTAACTTAATCCTCTTCGTGCTTTGAACACATAATACAATAATTTAATACAGGAACAATAATTTATTGTATTTTACATAAGAAAAATATTTCCTTGTATCGTAATTGCATTGTTGCGTGCTGTATTTTATCTACAATTTGAGGAAGAAAGTCATTTGATTTCATTTTACCGTTTGACATAATATTATCTTCTTACAACCACAACTTATAAAAGAAAGAAGAGTATCTAAAACTTAATAATACACCCCTGAGCAAATAAGAAAGCTTTGCAACTACATGTAAAACATGTAACATATAATGTGTGCACATAACAAAGGATCATCTATGATAATCTGGACACGGGCGCACGGACCTCGAGTAATGATAAAATATCATATAACGGTAATGCAATGTTATCATTGCAATTTTTCAAATTAATGGGATGTATTGTGCAATTGAATTTCAATTACAAGTTGTATTTTTTTTGTTTGAGTAATGGATTACATTCTTGAAATGATGACCATTGCAACAATATTGATTGCTCATGTGAAGACCACTTATCTATCCCTAAAATTTTCAAAAAATGTACAAATGCTCAAAACAAAAATGTTTTAAATATTAATGTCCATGACGGTACACAGAAAAGTAGCCAAACTAAGAATGTTACACAGATAAGTCCTCCAAATAATTTAAATCAGAAAGATAATGTACCGAAAAAGCTATGCGCACAAAGTAATATTACTGGATTTGGACTGGTTAAAAGAGGTTTGCGTTTTGGAAATTTAAATGTATGTCATCTAATACCCAAAATTGACGAAATCAAATTGTTGCTTCAAGACAAACATTCTCTCGATATTTTAGGCCTCTGTGAAACATTCTTAAATGATAATTACTGTAACTCAGGTTTAGATATCGATGGATTCACTTTCGAGAGAAAGGATAGACATTTTAAGTCAGGTGGGGGAATTGTTGTTTATATTTCAAATGATATTACTTACAAGCGTAAAACTGAATTTGAAGTTAGTAATATTGAAACAATATGGCTAAAAAATTCTAAATCTATTTTTTATTGTTCTGTATACCATCCACCATCTGCTCCCTCTTGCTGGGTAGAGGATTTCGCTAGGGAGATAAATATTGCCTCCTGCTGTGACGACAGTGAAATAATTATTACAGGTGACTTTAATATTGACTTACTCAAAGACCCCCCGCTATGCTGGACATCTGCTTTAGAGGAATTTGGACTAAAACAAGTAATTAATGCACCCACTAGAGTTACTAACACCTCCCGTACTCTTATTGATCACTTTTATACCACCATACCAGATAACATATGTGAAGTTAGTGTACCCCCAATATCCTTATCTGACCATTACCCTATTTGTGCAACCCGGAAATCTAATTGCATGCAGCGTAGAAACAAGCACATAGAAATTAAATACCGTGATTTCAAGAACTTTAATGAAGCATATTTTCTGACTGACCTAACAAATGAAAATTTTGATAACCTTACAGAATTACACGATCCTAATGACATTCTTGATAAATTCTATATAATGTTTAATAACGTCCTTGACAAGCATGCTAAAATAAAATGTAAGAGAGTTAAGAGTGAAACTAGACCAAAGTGGCTAACTAAAGAAATAAACGAAGCTAGACATTTTCGAGATTTTTATCACCATAAAGGGGATTATGAAAATTTCCGAATATGGAGAAATAAAGTTGTACTCCTGATTAACAATGCAAAAGCTTTGTATTACAAATCAGCCATTGAAGACAGTTCAAATCCAAGAGAGATGTGGGGATATTTAAATCAATTGGCGTCTAATACTAAAACTTTTACTCCTTCCCATATCATTCATAATGACTCAGAAACTAACAGTTCACAAGAAATTGCTAATATTTTTAATCAACACTTTACAGGAATCTCAAGTAAACTTCTAAATAATTTACCAAACTGCGAATTCAATCCAGAATTGTTAAGACAATTCACAAAATCTAAACTTGGTGATAACTTTTTTAGCCTTTCACCAATCAGTGAAACAGAAGTATTTGATTCGTTGAACGGACTTGATGTCAATAAATCTGCAGGTATTGACTTCATAGGACCTCGTCTCTTAAAACTAGCAGCAAGTATCATTAATAAATCAGTCACTCATTTAATCAATGCTAGTATCAGTAGTGGTAGTTTTCCATCAAAGTTGAAACAAGCAAAAGTCACCCCTGTATATAAAAAGGGCAACAAAGCAGACCCCAGCAACTACCGTCCCATTTCTATACTTCCAACACTATCCAAACTAATTGAAAAGCACATAGCTAACCAAATGCGAGATTTTACCTCCACTTTTGATCTTATAACAAAATCGCAGTCTGGGTTCAGAGAATTTCACTCTTGTCAAACAGCACTTACTAAATTAACAGATGCTTGGTTGCATGCTATGGACGAAGGTAATCTCATAGGTATAACATTTTTAGATTTCAGCAAAGGTTTTGATTTAGTGAGTCATGACATTCTTATTGAAAAATTAAAGAACTACAACTTTGATGAATTGTCAATTAAATGGTTTCACTCATATCTAAATAACAGGACACAATGTGTAAAAATTGGTACAACTTCTTCTGATGTCTTATCTGTCACAGCAGGAGTGCCACAAGGATCAATATTAGGCCCCCTTTTGTTTTTGTTGTATATTAATGACCTTCCCTTACATGTAAGTCATGCAAATATCGATATGTTTGCCGATGACGCAACTCTGCATATTTATGAGAATAATATATTTAGTATTGAAACGGCCCTAAATTCTGATTTAGAAAATATTGGAAAATGGTGCTTAGAAAATCAAATGGCTCTTAATATTGACAAAACACAATGTATGCTGATGGGTACTAAACAAAGGAAATCGAAATTAAATAATCCAAATCTTAATTTACATGTCGCTGGCAAACACCTTAATAATGTTGAAGCAGAAAAACTACTTGGGGTTCATATAGATCAAACGCTAAACTTTCATGACCATGTAGACTCGGTCTGCAAATCTTTAACATACAAATTATTTACTTTGCGGAAAATCAAGAAATTTCTTCCTTTGAAAACTAGAAAACTGTTTTACAATGCTTTTATCCTACCTTCTATTAATTATTGTCTGACTATCTGGGGTAATGCACCACATAGTTACATGGAGAGAATCCATAAGCTTCAAAAACGGGCCGCTAGAATTATACTTGATGCTGCCCCTGATACTCCTTCTAAGGCATTATTTGACAAATTAGGGTGGTTATCTGTTTTTGACTTAGTAACTTTGCATAAATGTATCTTGTTGTACAAAATATTTAACAATCAGAGTCCTTCTTACCTACAAGATTTATTTATTTGTCAAACTTCAAATGCGTATACTTTACGTTCAGAATCTAATTTTGACCTTCGCCTACCAAAACACCGAACAAATTTGTTTAAAAATTCACTCCAATATTCTGGAGTTCATATTTGGAACAGTTTACCTTTAAATATAAGATGTACACCAAGTCTGCCAGTCTTTAAACGAAATGTAGAAAAATATATCTTCACCAACAGAACTTGATTACCTCTGATTTATATCTTTTGCACATGTATATAATTTATGTATTGTAAAATCTTACTGATATTACATATTTATAACTTTTTATGTCATCTTAATTTATTTTTTTATCATTGCTATTTAATTATGATTATCATTATCATCATATGACATAAAACATGTACTTGTATTTTAATTGACTTGCTAAGTTGTTTGTATATTTGATTGTAATATTGTTGTTGTAATTAGAAGGTCCTGGGGAAGAATAGTGTGTCACACTAATCAGGCCACCTTCTCTAAATAAAGTATTATTATTATTATTATTATTTCAATTAGTACATATCATTTACACTTAATATTTTGATCTCTTGTTGATATGCAGAATTCCATATAAAACATAGCTACTACACGTTTATTGTGTCCCAACAATAATGGTGAAGGGCCTTTGTTCTTCAAAAAATGTTTAATGGTGATTAATAGGCATCCTAAATAGGTGTTTAAATAGAGAATTCTTCATAAGTCTGTCATAAAATCATTGACGGGAGCCAAAAAAAAAACTTTCAAAGCCATCATTGAGTTTCAATGTTTCTTATAACGTGAATCAGTACGCAGCTTAAGAGTAACTACTAACTTAAATCTCAATCACTATATAGAAAGCTATTCGTCATTTGCAAAATATTAACAAAACATTCTGATTGTATATATACACTTGTATTCTGGATTCGATACTAAAAAGATGCTTGAGCTTCTAACTGACAATATTTATGTAGTTTTTGGAGATCCAGGTTCACATTTCGGCCGCGACTGACCTAATGCGCTCGGCACTTTGAAGTGAAAGTTGCAGGTCCATGGGATGATATCTTAAAAACCGAGGCCCCGTGTCACGTACGACAGGCGTTGGCACGATAAAGATCCGTCACTTTTAAATAACTGAGTAAAGGTCAAAATTTGAATGAGTGAAAAATAAATTCTCGAATGGGACGTAAAACAACATTCAATCAAACAGTTAATCAATAGAATTTGCAAATTTAAGGATAATGCAACTATTTTAGTTTTCTTCATATAAAAGGGTCTTTTTCAACGTCGAATAATAACTGGGGTTCATTTTTAAAAATTATGCGCAAATTATTTCCAAACTTGGCTGAGAATTATGTTTATCAACTCGTACATAAAATTTCAGGGTTTGTAAGACACGCGAAAATTTGAGAAATACGTCATCGACTACCTTGAAAATGAAAAGGGTGCATCCTTTAACAGTGCCACACAAGTAAATGGAGGCAGACAGTTGATAAAGCAAAGGCTATTTTCAAATCTTAGCTACAATTTGTAACGGACACACTAACACACAAACACACACACATAGTAGCGCACAGTAGCGTTGCTATATCCCCTCCGCAACTAGTTGCGCGAGGGGATCATAAGCTAGACTCCAGAGATTGAATGACGCTTTAAGACCTGAAGACTAACTTTTGAATTAGAAGTCTTTGTTAAAGTAGACTCTAGAAGATTAGAATACAATATACATTTGTTTAGCTAGTGCCTACATGTGAAGATATTGATAATACTCAGTCAAAGTTTCAGATTAATGGGGGTAAGTTGAAAAAAACTCTGAACGATTTTGTAACTTAAATTAAGACAGAAATGCGTGAAATGAAGACTTCGTCAACAAGCTCAATAAACTAGGCAGAAAGCAATGTCAAGAAGCGACGGCAGCACTCAAGAAAAATAAAGAGCTGCCAAGCACACAGTTCCCATTTCAGGGGTTAAATGAAACATCCACAGGATGAAAATCCACCATTCAGTCGACTGAATGGTGGCTGAATGGCCACTGAATTGTCACTGAAAGGTCACTGAAAAGACCCTTTCCCGTGACCTTTCCGTGATCATTCAGTCACCATTCAGTCGACTGTATGGCACATACATTTCAGTGACCTTTCCGTGATCATTCAGTTGAATCTTTTTATTGAATAATCGGCTTATTTTTTTACCTAAAAATTTTATTTCATTTTTTCCTTATATAATAGCATTAAATGCACCTAATTCCGAATAAAAAAAAAATAGGAAAAAAATAAATACAAGGAAAAAAAAATTGCTCACATGCCCAGAATTGAACCCTGGTCTCCTGCTTCGTTGTCCGCAACCTTATCGATTACGCTACGACTTCTTGTTGATAACAGTGGATTTAAAATCAATTAATTTATAGAAATCGATGGAACAATCAGTTCACCTGTTGTATCGAGAAGCTGCGATGTGTATATATCTTGTATATCTTTTGTATATTCTATGTTAGTTGCGTGGATTTTGGGGACAGACTAATTAATTACACATCTCCTATCGGGATGATGACAATTATCAGAGACGGGCACCCGTTCCTGTGTCAAAGTTTTAAGATCTTTGTAAATCCTCTATCTAGAAACTAAGTAGAATGATTTTATTAAATCAATGTCATTTAGAAAGCTAAAATCTACTCTATTTTTTCTACAAGAGGCGTGTATAAACGATTTATTTATTCTTGTAATTAAAAATGAATCTAAAATAATGTCTCAGGTTTCAAAAACTAAATATCCTGCAGTTTTGACAATGACATAATTGATAAACGAAACTGATCAGTAATACTTGCGATCTTCCAGAAATGGTTTAAATAATATAAATTTTGTCTCATCAATCAAAACTATATATTTCCATGAGAAAATACACGTATAAGCACTATAGAATGTTATGCATTTATTTAAATTTTGAATCGGTTATCGGATCATCATTTTTTATCACTTGAAGAATTTTTGTTTGCTAAATGTAACTAGAAAATTAAAAATCATTTTGAATAAGTCTCACATATTTTATAAAATTATAATAATTACTTAGACATATTTTAAAGCCATATATGGCGTGTGTGCAATGAAAATTATTAGACTAAATTTATAAGAACTTATTATTTGTATCATTACTTTATATAAAGATAGAACTTTTCCATAAATTACAAAATCTAAGTCAAATGCGTTATAAAGATATCACAATTTAATTTGAATTCTCGGAATTTTCTCCCACTCGGAAGAAAATACAAAAGATTAAAATAACACATTACACAGAAGATAAAATCGTATTATTAGATGAAACAACGTGTTCTACGCGTTCAGAATTGTATGAAAAGCTTTAATTTATATGTATTAACAATATTTCTTTACTTAATTTTGTAATTTTCAAAAATATTTTTTTTGATCAGTTACGCCATATATGGCTTTAAGGTACCCGAATTTGATCACGATAAGTAAAAAAAACCAATTAAGATTGAATAATAAATCTTAATTCAAAATATTGCTTCCTTGTTAAGGAAAAAATATCTGATTATAAAATAATACGCTAGTGAAAAAATTGCTAATTCAGACTTAAAAGGTGGCGGAAAGGTCACTGAAAGACGACAGAAAGGTCACTGAAAGTCGACGGAATGGTCACTGAAAGACGACAGAAAGGTCACTGAAAGTCGACGGAAAGGTCACTGAAAGACGACGGAAAGGTCACTGAAAGACGACGGAAAGGTCACTGAAAGACGACGGAAAGGTCACTGAAAGTTGATGGAAAGGTCACTGAAAGTTGACGAAAATGTGTCCGCTGAATGGTGACTGAAAGGTATCTGAAATGTGACTGAAAGGCAACTGAAAGGTCACTGAAATGTATGTGCCATTCAGTGGCTGAATGGCCACTGAAAAGTTACTGAAAGCCGCCTTTCAGTTTTAACTGAAAGGTCTTGATTCTTCCTGTGATCAAGGAAGAATGACAAAGACACAAGGTTCTGGCTCTGCTAAAACGACTAGAACACAACGTACGGCAACCAACTGCGTAGAATAGATCACTGAGGCTTGAATGTATTTCTCAGATAAAGTGCAAGATGTTGACACACAATTGCTGATCGATACGGTTACGACAGTTATGCTCATTGCAAAGAGAGTCTTTAGTGAAATTCAAAAGTCTCATCAAAGTCTTGTTTTGGATAGAATGCACCGAGATAAAATGTCCGCTGAAGGTAAAGCCCTCAAACTTTGACGATCGGTTCGAGTAACTTTGTGAGAACAATGGTGGTTGCTGATATAACAGTGGATGGAATCCTAGGTGTGGATTTCATGAATGAATAAAACTGCCTGCTAGACGTCTACAAGGAAGTAATGTCAATAAATGGTAACATTATTCTTTACTACTTCAAGGTATGCAAGATGTTAATGGGAAGCGACTTCAAAACCATTCACTGTTCCGTCAAGAAGTGAGATCATGATTACTAGCGGTGATGCTTGTATACCAGAAAGCAAGAACTTTCCAAGTGAATATATGGTTTTGTAGAGACAAGGAATTGTTTGATAGATTCAAATAAAGGATTAATCAACAGAACCCAGCTTGTCAGCAATCATAATAATGTTCCGGTACGAGTCATGAATCTTTCGGGAACTGATATATGACAATATATCAAGTGGTAAAGATATAAGAGCGAGAAAATAAAGATAACAGTCTTAAAAGACCTTTACCTAAGAAGCTGCAGTGCTTAAGTAAAAAGTCAAAAACTTGCTTCAACCAAAACACAAGACTACAGTAGATAAAATGTTGTCAAATTATGCTTTTTTGTGTGCTGGTCAGATGATGGATTTGCCAGAACAAATGGTGTTAAGCATAGTATTGACACCGCAGACGTACTACCAATAAAATAACCATCAAGACGTTTACCTGTGCACATGAGAGAAGAGGCAGATAGGTTAGTCTATGGTATGTTGAAAGAAATTTGATTGAGTATTCATCTAGTCCTAGGCCTCATGTATTGTTCTCCTGGGGTCATAATTTGAACAAACTTGAATCTTCACTACCTGAGGATTCTTCCACATTAGCTTCATCTTTCGTGGCCAAGTTTTTCTGGAGAAGAAGAATTTTGAAGAATTTTCCTATATATTCCTATTTAAAACTTGGGTCGGCCATTTTGGCCCCACCCTTGCCCCGGGGGTCATGATTTGGACAAACTTGATTTTACACTACCTCAGGATGCTTCCACATAAGTTTCATCTTTCCTGCCCCAGTGGTTCTTGAGAAGAAGATTTTTGAAGATTTTTTAATACCACATTGTGGCTCTAGCCTACTACAGGGGGTAATGATTTGAACAAACTTGAATCTTCACTTCCTGAGGATGCTTCTACATGGATTTCATCTTTCCAGCCCCAATGGTTCTTGAGTAGAATATTTTTTAAAAAAAATTCTAATATATTCCTATACTAAACTTTGATACCCCAATTTTACCCTACTCTTCCCCTGGGGTCATGATTTGAACAAACTTGAATCTACACTACTCGAGGACGCTTCCATATAACTATGACCAATTACAACTTTGCTATTTTCGAAATGAAAATCTGAAAAGGTTTTTTTCTATGTAATCCTACTTCGATCACCCATAATGTCCCAACCTTTGCCCCAGGGGTCATAATTTGAACAAACTTGTATCTTCACTACCAGATGATGCTTCCATATAACTATGACCAATCGCGGCTCTCCTGTCTTTGAGAAGAAGATAATTAAAGATTGTTCCAATGTATTCTTATGTTAAACTTCAATATCCCACTGTGACCCCACCCTACCACCGGGGGTAATAATTTGAACAAACTTGAATCTTCACTACCTGAGGATGTTTCAACATGAGTTTCATCTTTCCTGGCCCAGTGGTTCTTAAGAATAAGATTTTTAAATATTTTCCCCATGTATTCCTAAGTTAAACTTTGATTCTCCATTGTTGCCCCACCATACCCCCGGGGGTCATGATTTGAACAAGCTTGAGTCTTCACTACA
>NW_026940310.1:0-2500 GCF_032062105.1 Saccostrea cuccullata
CGGGATGAATTACCCAGAGGCGTGAGTAACGTGATATTTTTGATGTATTACTTCAAACGTTTTAGTGACCTTAGTTGTTATCATAATAGTATAACCTGACACCCCTTTTTAATGACTATTCCTGTAGTAAAAAAAAAAATAAAGACAGCTCATCCTTTTACAGCGGAGGAGATGGTAATATTTATTTCTGTGTAACCTTCTTACTTAATCAATTGATCAGTGGCCCGTCAGAGCCGAAGCTGTTCAATTGTATGATATATTTTGCAAGCCGAAAGCCAAAGTTCTGACAATTTTTCAGGAAGATCACGGGTAAGGGTTAGGGGCCCAATAGAGCTGACCTGTCCTTGGTATTTGTTTTTTAGCTTACTGGTCAGAGACCAGAAGAGCTTATGCGATGTATCGTCCGGCGTCCGTCCGTTTCTGTCTGTCCGTCTTTGTAAACAATTTTTCAAAATGCTACTCCTCCTACAGTTTTGGTCTAATTTAATATAACTTGGCACACAAGTACACACTGATCATAATTCTGTGTATCGGTTTTTGATTTCGATGAACGGTGTTGCCGTGGTTATAAAAATAGAAATTTCTGTGAAATTCTTTCAAAATGCTACTATTCCTACAGTTTTGGTCTGATTTCAATATAACTTGGCACACAAGTAGAATCACTAAGATACATAATTCTGTATATCGGTTTTTGATTTGATGAACGGTGTTGCCGTGGTTACTAAAAATAAAATTTCTGTAAAATTTTTTCAAAATGCTACTCCTCCTACAGTTTTGGTCTGATTTCAATATAACTTGGCACACAAGTAGAATACACTAAGAACATAATTCTGTGTATCGGTTTTTGATTTCATGAACGGTGTTGCCGTGGTTACTATAAATAGAAATTTCTGTAAAATTTCTTTCAAAATGCTATATTCCTACAGTTTTGGTCTGATTTCAATATAACTTGGCACAAAAGTAGAATACATTAAGATACATAATTCTATGTATTGGTTTTTGATTTCGATGAACGGTGTTGCCGTGGTTACTAAAAATAGAAATTTCTGTGAAATTCTTTCAAAATGCTACTCCTCCTACAGTTTTGGTCTGATTTTAGTATAACTTGGCACACAAGTAGACTACACTAAGATACATAAATCTGTGTATCGGTTTTTGATTTCGATGAACGGTGTTGCCGTGGTTACTAAAAATAGAAATATCTGTAAAATTGTTTCAAAATGCTTCTCCTCCTACAGTTTTGGTCTGATTTCAATATATCTTGGCACACAAGTAGACTACACTAAGAACATAAAGAGACTTTATCAACGATCATTATTCTATTTATTGCTGTTGTAAAGATTAAAACCCCAACTGCTTAAGTACTTTTCTCTTCCTTTGCTATAAGTTCAAACCGTAGAGCTTCAGCTAAAGAACTTTGGTTTTTAATAAGAAGTTTAGGTTTACCTTCGCTGTAGTTAGCTAGTTGTATTTGATTCTTTTCTATTTTTACCCAAGGCAGGGATACTTAATAAATAATATAAATCTAATCAGTGATTAGAAAAATTGTTCCCAATTTATCAGCTTTAAACAAAGTAAGCGTTACGAATTTTACACATTAATTTTCTTTTTGGATCTACCTTAATAATGCAAATTCGATTCACAACGTTGTAACGTTATTATTTTTGTGTTGATCAGCCATTTGGGGGTTTTTCACCAAAATGGAAAAAATAGTCCTAATGAATAATATGTACCGGGTATGTAATTAAAATTCTTAAAATAAACAAACAATATTGGAGCCTGGCGAAACCCCCCTAGCAGCATCCCAGCAAAAAAGAAACATACCTGGAGCAACTTAGAGCAAAGTGTTTCAATTGATTTTTTTTCAAGGAACAGAAATTTTTTGGAAAGTTTACTTTAAGGGAAATGGGGGGGGGAAAATTAGGAGAAATAGCCTGGGGGGATGTCACAAGAGCTGTAAACGAGTATGTTTATTCCAAAGATTAAAAACAATTACCTTGATAATTTTTAATACATTTTAAATTTTCTAGATTAAGATTATTCTTGCGTGTATTTGTTTAGTTTTATTATTTAATGAGCTTTTTGTTCAGTTATCTACGTCTTCGGTAACGACTTCAGACTACTTATCACAATGAAGAGTAAATGTTTTTCTCGCGAAAATACACTGTAAGGGGTTTACAAATTAAGTAATTTCAGTATATAAAATAAATGCACTCATGGAAATCGCAATGAAAAGATAAAGGAAAGTAAATGTAAAACAGCTTAAGCATTTGAGGAAAAAAATGTTAGAAGTGGGTTTCAAATATAGAAAAAGAAATATTGTTATTGAATTAAAAAAGAATTTACTAAACATAGTTTATGAATGCAAATGAATTATCAGTGAAATCTGATTTTTGAAAAAAATATAAATATACATCTCAGTAATATCGATTCTATGAACGTATTACATTGACGATAATATTAAATGCTTTCCTACGTGTTGCCTTCCTAACGCCACTTC